>NW_018480047.1:31440-92217 GCF_002113885.1 Mizuhopecten yessoensis | reverse complement strand
ACAGTTGGTTGAGCTCTGTACAGAAGTATTGTTGATGAGGAACAGGGTTAGGGATGACACAGATGGTTGAGCTCTGTACAGAAGTATTGTTGATGAGGACTAGGGTTAGGGATGATACAGTTGGTTGAGCTCTGTACAGAAGTATTGCTGATGAGGACTAGGGTTAGGGATGACACAGATGGTTGAGCTCTGTACAGAAGTATTGTTGATGAGGACCAGGGTTAGGGATGATACAGTTGGTTGAGCTTTATACAGAAGTATTGTTGATGAGGACCAGGGTTAGGGATGACACAGATAGGTGAGCTCTGTACAGAGGTATTGTTGATAAGGACCAGGGTTAGGGATGACACAGATAGTTGAGCTCTGTACAGAAGTATTGTTGATAAATACCAGGGTTAGGGATGACACAGATAGTTGAGCTCTGTACAGAAGTATTGTTGATAAAGACCAGGGTTAGGGATGACACAGATAGTTGAGCTCTGTACAAAGGTATTGTTGATAAGGACTAGGGTTAGGGATGACACAGTTGGTTGAGCTCTGTACAGAAGTATTGTTGATAAAGACAAGGGTTTGGGATGACACAGATAGGTGAGCTCTGTACAGAAGTATTGTTGATAAAGACAAGGGTTAGGGATGACACAGATGTTCGAGCTCTGTACAGAGGTATTGTTGATAAGGACCAGGGTTAGGGATGAAACAGATAGTTGAGCTCTGTACAGAAGTATTGTTGATAAAGACAAGGGTTAGGGATGACACAGATGGTTGAGCTCTGTACAGAGGTATTGTTGATAAGGACCAGGGTTAGGGATGACACAGATAGTTGAGCTCTGTACAGAAGTATTGTTGATGAGGACAAGGGCTAGGGATGACCCAGTTGGTTGAGCTCTGTACAGAAGTATTGTTGATAAGGACTAGGGTTAGGGATGACACAGATGGTTAAGCTCTGTACAGAAGTTTTGTTGATGAGGACCAGGGTTAGGGATGACACAGATGGTTAAGCTCTGTACAGAAGTTTTGTTGATAAAGACCATTACTGTAACCCCGGGCTATAAGCTTACCAGTCGGTACCACCTCCCATTTAGAGGAGAACATTACTGTAACACCTGGTTATTAGCTTACCAGTCGGTACCACCACCCACTTAGAGGAGAACATTACTGTAACACCTGGCTATTAGCTTACCAGTCAGTACCACCACCCATTTAGAGGAGAACATTACTGTAACACCCCGCTATTAGCTTACCAGTCGGTACCACCACCCACTTAGAGGAGAACATTACTGTAACACCCCGCTATTAGCTTACCAGTCGGTACCACCTCCCATTTAGAGGAGAACATGACTGTAACACCGGGCTATTAGCTTACCAGGCTGTACCACCTCCCATTTAGAGGAGAACATTACCGTAACCCCGGGCTATAAGCTTACCAGTCGGTCCCACCTCCCATTTAGAGGAGAACATCACTGTAACCCCGGGCTATTAGCTTACCAGTCTGTACCACCTCCCATTTAGAGAACATTACTTGAGCTCTGTACAGAAGTATTGTTCATAAGGACTAGGGTTAGGGATGACAGAGATGGTTCAGCTCTGTACAGAAGTTTTGTTGATGAGGACCAGGGTAGGGATGACACAGATGGTTAAGCTCTGTACAGAAGATTTGTTGATAAAGACCATTACTGTAACCCCGGGCTATAAGCTTACCAGTCGGTCCCACCTCCCATTTAGAGGAGAACATTACTGTAACACCTGGTTATTAGCTTACCAGTCGGTACCACCACCCACTTAGAGGAGAACATTACTGTAACACCCCGCTATTAGCTTACCAGTCGGTACCACCACCCACTTAGAGGAGAACATTACTGTAACACCTGGTTATTAGCTTACCAGTCGGTACCACGTCCCATTTAGAGGAGAACATCACTGTAACACCGGGCTATTAGCTTACCAGTCTGTACCACCTCCCATTTAGAGAACATTACTGTAACACCGGGCTATTAGCTTACCAGTCGGTACCACCACCCATTTAGAGGAGAACATCACTGTAACACCGGGCTATTAGCTTACCAGTCGGTACCACCACCTATTTAGAGGAGAACATTACTGTAACCCCGGGCTATTAGCTTACCAGTCTGTACCACCTCCCATTTAGAGAACATTACTGTAACACCGGGCTGTTAGCTTACCAGTCGGTACCACCACCCATTTAGAGGAGAACATTACTGTAACACCTGGCTATTAGCTTACCAGTCGGTACCACCACCTATTTAGAGGAGAACATTACTGTAACCCCGGGCTATTAGCTTACCAGTCGGTACCACCACCCGTTTAGAAGAGAACATAACTGTAACCACAGGCTATTAGCTTACTTGTCGGTACCACCACCCATTTAAAGAAGATCGTCACTTCTGACACCGAACAATTAGCTAACCAGTCTGTGCCCGACTCATTTAGAGGAGAATGTTAATAACAGAGCGGTAAGTTTAAATTTTCAAGTTTAGTCTTACTTGGTCAAGACATTAAAAAACTAAAACCAAATTGACCAAAATAAGAGGTATTGTCAAGTAAGGTGTTTAAAAATGAAAGAGCAAGTACAAAACAAAATGCATGATGGTGTTTTTCTCTAAAACAAATATGATAAAAACTCAAATTTGTCATATTAGTACAACTGTTTAGACCATGTAAATATAAAACACGTTTTCTTATAAACCAAACGTTCGAAGATGCTAGTTATCTATAGCCTAATTGATATAATCGATAAAATAGTGTTGTAAAATATCGTTCTAGATTTTATTTGAATAGTGATAATCCTTGGGAGCGTAAAAACCTCTAAATATTCAATGCGTGATTCAAACCTCTTTATACATTGTAGTATACATGAATGTGTTAATTGAAATTATTTTGATTAAAAAAAACGCTGTCATGACGGTTCTGACGCCATTTTGTTTGTAATAAAGCTTTTTGCTGAAAAGACCTTTTTTAAGCCTTGTTTTACTGGGAAATGAACTTTTTTTTTTACTACATACATTAATACTGTCATCCACGAAATAAATTATTTAAATGTTTTATATAGAATCTAGAATATTAAACGACTTCATTTTTTAGGCCACCAGCATTAGATGGTGGGTTATTCAAATCAACTGTCGTCCTTGGAACAATTCTTGTTATTGCTATTTCTCAGAAAATAATTGAGGAAGTTTTCACAAATCATATGTAGGTTCTCCTTGGTCCATAGTTTAGTTGTGCGTCCCTACAGGTAGGGCGTAACAATTGTACCTGCTGCACCCATTAAATGATCGTAAGAGGCG
Organism: Mizuhopecten yessoensis; assembly: GCF_002113885.1. Lineage (NCBI taxonomy): Eukaryota > Metazoa > Mollusca > Bivalvia > Pectinida > Pectinidae > Mizuhopecten > Mizuhopecten yessoensis. Next base: position 88,915 of record NW_018480047.1, on the reverse strand, counting down.
ACTTAATTTGGGATCTCATCTTTTCTCTTCTTTCTAAAGAACTTTCTTTTTTCTAATGCCTCCCTTGACAATGCCTCACTTTTGGCCTTTAGTTGAGTGTTCGCCCCTGTGAGGAAGGCTTTGGGTTCTGTCCCCTAGCCGAGACATATCAGAGTCTGAAAAATGGGAGTTTCTACTCCTGCTTAACGCTCAGCAATTTAGGAGTGGGACGACTGGTTCGCCCGTTGTCGGAATAAAATGACCGGGTCGGGTGTCCTGCTGGGTGTCTTCGTCAGTATGTTTCAGTGAGGTAGCATTTTAAAGTCGGCACCAGTTCCGCGCTATCACAAGTAGACAAACACGAACATATTGCAGCCTCCTAAAACACACACGCAAACACTACGCGCATGCATCCTGCACACAGGGGATGCCGTCCTTAAACGACCATTGCTGTTGCTAGGACGTTAAACAATACTAAACCAAATCCCAAATGTTAAACGTCAAGCAGGGAATTACAACAACCATTTTAAAGGAATTTAGTATGTTCTAGGTGAGGCAAACACACCACCATACCCTGTCTCCTCCATACACACACGCAAGCACGCTTACACTACCCGCATGGAGGCACGTCCTTAAATGACCTTATCTGTTAAAAGTACGTTAAACAAAATTAATCCAATCAGTGTACCCAATTTCCTCTACAAACCAATTTTCAACAATTTCTGGTTCTTGAGAAGATTACTTTAAAATTTACATTTTTTTCTTCTATTTTTGCTNCCCCCCATTTAACAAATCTAAATCCCCATGCCATGCTGATCACTTGTGTCAAGTTACATCAAATTTGGCCGAGCAGGTTTTGAGAGATCTAAAACGGAACATATTAACGGACGAAGACGGATTGCAATAGGTCACCATGGCCAATGGTCAGGTGACTTAAAAATTGAGTTAAACGTAAGCGCATACAACACATCAATTTACAATGACCTTAGCTGTTGATAGAACGTTAAACCAAATAAAACCAAACCAAACCTTGACTTACACTATGGAGATATACGAAATAGACAAATAAATGCACCGGTACAATAGTTTCTAAAAAATGAGCTTGGGGAGGTTTGGGGGAGGAAGAATTTCCATATTTTTATATTTCATGCAATGGATTAAATTTAGGAGGTTAAAAAAACCACATCTTTCATTTGTTCCACAATGATATACACACTAATTTAAGAATTTAGCAGAAAAAAATATCCATTTCAATCATTCGATTTATCAGCGTGTAAAAGTCTCTCAAATGCGAGTAATGTACTGAATGTGTTTTGCATATATCGCAACACAATCTGTGACCGTGCTTAGACATTTTATGTATGCATATTTACCTTGAAAATGATCCTTTGTTGCTAAATCAAAAATTGCAAGACACATTATTTACGTACACACATCAAATACCCCCTTAGCCACCTGCTGACATCCCCGTAATGTCACACCTTGACACAAGTTTAAAAGTGTGTTATTGGGCCTCTTGTTGTCGGCACTTGACACAGGTGTGTTTAATGTTCACCTGAGAGGCTTAGGCAGTGCATCGAGATGATTTTCATCATCTGTGGACAGTACCCATTGCCTTCCTCACCTTGACGAAGTTCAGCATAAAAGCTTAAAGTGAGGTGTTGTCAAGCAAGAAGCTAGGAAATAAAAGATAGTAAAACGTAGAGAGAAATATAATATCCACAATATTGCAATGGTTGCAGCAGATATATTTTGGTCGCTTTTGTGCCCTCGACCTCATGAAATTATAGGGATACACGAAGGATAGCAAGACGGTATGTCGCGTACAAGTATTGGGTCTAAGTAGGCCATACAATATGACTCATTGAAGACGGCTAAATGAATTTTTCAGGGATACATGCAGGAAATGCATTTGTCAAGGCCATAACATGTGTCTCACTTGCAATAACTAAATACAATTTTATATTTATAGATTTGAGCGGCAATGTGCCTCATACAACAATTGGGTCTACACATCCAAGGCCAATCTACAGTGTAATATTACACAAGCTCAAAGGTCAACTTCATTTTCTGGTTGATAACCTCTGGCTTGCTGAAAAAAGCAGTCTTGCATACCACGTTTGGGTCTATAAATCTGATGTCAAGGCAACATTGAGGTCAGAGGTCAAATTTATCGTTTTTGGCCATTACTTGACTTGCTGATTTGGTTTGATTTTGTTTAACGTCCTATTAACAGCTAGGTTATTTAAGGACATGTCTCCATGTTTGTTGTGTAAGCGTGCATGCGTGCTAGAGACAGGATCTAAAATATTATAAAACAAATATGTAAAATGGGAAAGCATTGTGTTGTATACTGTTTTTGGGTCCGTATGGCAACTTCAAATACCTTTTTGTATAAATTACATATCTAAATGCAGAATGAAAAAATATGGTTTGTTGCATAATCACTGTGGTGTTAGTTCACATATTAAAGTAATTTCAGAGGTAACAATTGAACCTGGTATAATAAATTTCATTTCAAGATAATTTACACAAAACCATTACTCCAGTCCATGTGAATTTTTTGGGGGAGCATACCATTTGTTCGGATTTTCTTGTTGAGGAATCATATGATGAGAGGTTTTACGCAATTCTCCCTCTGTTTCAACAGAGGACATTACCGAATGAAATTTCCACACTTTTGGTCCCTAGCCTCATCGACGGGTTTTTAGAAAGACGAAAGAGCTGTATTGTTAAGTGTTTTTCATTTTCGTAATACTGCACGTATTTAAAAATCTTATGGTTGCAATCAAGTATATGACTTCCTACATATACAAGAGTGTATAATCTTTGAAACGGGGACAAACATACTATACGTATAATACTGATACATGCACACGTTCGGGTTGGATGGAATAAGCTTAATGCCACATTACCGGCTAGGGTCATGTTAGGACATGCCTCCCTGTGTGTTATGTATGCATCGATGTGTGGCGTTCTAGCCTCCTTGTGCAAATGCATTCAATGCAAATATGTCGCATAAAAAGTTCTTCAATGTGGTAGTTTTTATTCCCCGATAACAACTGTATAATATGACCGGATTAAATACTGTGTTGATTGCCTTCGGCCTTGTATTTTAGTTTGGTATCTCAATTAATTTGGTAGCAGATGCACCTTATCGAAAGGGGGCGGGGTAATCAAGTATTAAAGATGCCTTACCATTATGTTCTATAATTACTAGCCCTCCACTTGATAGCGGGCTTGGCGCAAATTCACATAAATACTGTTTAAAGCTCACATAAGATAATTAATTATACAAACGAGACACGTCCTTAAATTACCATAGCTGTTAAAATAACGCTTTGCCCAATTAAACCAAACCGAACGTCTGTAAAAATGACTTATTACATTTCATTCCGAAATGCTTTGTATTCTAACGTTCTATCAGTGATAATTCTTCATTGGTCTTTCAGAATGTTAAATTTTATTTAAAGTCACGATCGGCTCATATGCCTTTATGTTTGTAATGCGTCACAGATTAGCTACTATCCTACATAATATGTATGCTGAATGAATTTATATTAAGTCGCTTCATGCACACATGTTTCTGATATGATGTAAGCATTTTGATTTATTATCCACAATAATTGCAAAAAAGCAATTTACCGGACAACAGCATGCATAATAGAGCAAGTTTCCCAGGCATTGGGGAATATGACATCACTCAGGTAAAACTCGACCGATAGGTGTTATGATATAGATCCTTTATTCGTCGTCGTCGTGCAAAAGCGTGCACTAAAGGTGAGCAATTGTATAATGTATGATATTTTTCTTCAATTTTCAGTTCACCTGCCCGAAGGGCAAGTGAGCTTATGCCATGGCGCAGGGTCTGTCGTCCGTCCGTCGTCCATCAACTTTTCTTTTAAAACGCTAGTTGTCCTGAACGGTCCAGTAGATTTAGACTAAGATTTGGTCTGGAGCATCCTTAGGCAAAGGAGACTCAATTTTTGTATAAATGGTGGGTGTGGCCCCCCTGGGGGCTGAGGGGCGGGCCCAAAAGGGGACATATAGCAAATTCTTTAAAATCCTTCTCCTTCTGCAGGAATCAAAGGATTTGTTCCATGTTTGGTCAGAAGCATCCTTGGGTAATGGGAAACCAATTTTGTATAAACGGTAGATGTGTCCCCCCTGGGGGCTGAGGGGCGGGTCCATTAGGGGAAATATAGCAAATTCTTTAAATCCTTCTTCTTCTGTAGGAATGAAAGGATTGGTTCCATATTGGGCCTGAAGCATCCTTGGGTGAAGGGGAACCAATTTTGTTTAAACCGTGGGTCTGCCCCCCAGGAGCCTTAGGGGCGGGGCCTAATAGGGGGAACATAGCAAATTATTCTTTAAAATCCTTCTTCTGTAGGAGTGAAAGCATTTGTTCCATATTGGGCCTGAAGCATCCTTGGGTGTAGGGGAACCAATTTTGTTTAAACCGTGGGTCTGGCCCCCAGGCCCAATAGGATTTGTTCCATGTTTGGCCAGAAGCATTCTTGGGGAAGGGGAACAAATTTTGTATAAATGGTGGGTCTGGCCCTATGGGGGCTGAGGGGCGGGGCCCAATATTGGAAATATAGCAAATTCTTTAAATCCTTCTTCTTCTGTAGGATTGAAAGGATTTGTTCCATATTGGGCCTGAAGCATCCTTGGGTGAAGGGGAACCAATTTTGTTTAAACCGTGGGTCTGGCCCCCAGGAGCCTTAGGGGCGGGGCCTAATAGGGGAAACATAGCAAATTATTCTTTAAAATCCTTCTTCTTTTGCAGCACCTACCATTGAGCGCTATATCTTTACTTCATACCAATTATTTCAAACATATTCAGGTGAGCGATACAGGCCCTCTGGACCTCTTGTCTTAATCGGTGATTATATATTTCCAACTCCTTTGTATCCCTGGATCTACATGTATCTCAACCTCCCTTTTAGCCCTCCCTAATAAATATATTACATATATATCAGTCTCCTGTATACTCCCAACTTTTGTATACGCAAAGTATTAAGGCCTTAATCCCTGTTCATTTGTTTTAACCTTTCTAATACATAACTCCCTGTATATATCCCTCGACTTTACTTCCCTAACTCTCGTATGTGGATCTCCTCCCTTTTTATACTTTTGTTCCTGTTTACATATATCAAATCCATTATATTTAAATATCTCCCTACATCACATATCCATCCCTGTATCCAAATCCTTGTCTCTGATCCTTAGGGATTTCGCGCCATCGCCATTGGTAAGGTCATATTTGTTTATTTGTTTGAATTAGTTTGGTTTGGTTGATATTTTGTTTAACGTCATATTAACAGCTTATGTCATTCAAGAATGTGTCTGCATGTGTGTATGTATGTCGGAGACGGGGTTGTCGCGGTTCTGATGCCGACTTTATAGTGCTATTCCATTGAAATGCCATGCCTTCTTTCTAAACATTTTCTTCAGGTTGGTAAGCATGGATTATGAGAAGTTCTTTTTACAAAACCAATAAAATTTTCTATGTGACGTTTCGATGACTAGTACGATATGTACACTGCCACCTTCATCAGACAAATGACCAATTAAGCGTATGCACACAAAGGTTTAAAATGTGTACGAGTTGTCCATAAAATCGATGTCGATTTCGGCTTCGCTGGAAACGTATGTCCAATAGTTGTTATATGTGTACCGAAATGACTCAATTCAGCTACGCTTTGTTAACACTTGGTCATCGATGTGCGAGAGTCTTTGAGCCCCCTCGTCTCGATTTAGAACTGGCCCACTGCGGCGTATCAAGATGGCTTCCTTTATCTGCCGCCTGAACAGATTGCTCTCTCTGTCCAAAACTTAGGAGTTATCCCATTCAATCATTTCTGTGTGGCATGGTCTGTGATTGCCGATTTATTTATCTGGGACTCCGACTGTTTTCTTTCAGACCTGGTGAATTCCCTACCTTCTTGGGTTTCTGTATCTTTCCGTTGTTCACCAAGGCGGACCCCAAATCGCCTTCCAGTCTCTCCAATATACGACGCGTCGTAGTTTTTGCATCCGATTTTGTATACGCATTCTGCGACGTTTTCTTTCGGTGTTTTATCCTTAGGGTGTACTAGCGTCGTGTGGGGCTTCATGGCTGTTGCTATGCCATGACCGCGATATATCCTCTGGATGGTTTCGGATATACCTTTCATATACGGGATAACCACTTGACCCTTGGTTTTGTTCTTATCCTTGTTGACCTTTTCTTCTCCTTACTTTGACACTGTTTTTTACCCGTTTTATAACCCATTCCGGATATGCACATGTTCTCATTGCCCTAGCGATGGGATTCTGCTCTTGTGTTTTGTCCTGTTGTTCTGCTTAACTTCTGGTGTAAAGGATGGTGAGATTTGAAGTTCAGGTATTGGTCCGTATGAGTCTTTTTTTTCTATAGACCAATACCTTCACGGTTCCGTCTTCTTTCTATACAAGTAAAACGTGATGTGTCGTACCCATTTTACACCTTTGTGCGCATACGCTTCATTGGTCATTTGTCTGATGAAGGTGTCAGTGTACATATCGTACTAGTCATCGAAACGTCACATAGAAAATTGTATTGGTTGTGTAAAAAGAACTTCTCATTAACTATGCCTTCTTAAACAACAAACCTGTTTTACCTACGAATCCCGGTCTACTTCCTTAAATCATGACCCTTGTATATATTAATAGTAATCACCGTGTCCGCCTGTCTGTCCGTCCGTCAGCACTTTCGTTTCCGCAGATAATGATCCAGATGACCAAACTTTCTGAAATTTTGCATGGTTATACACTGAGATAAGCAGATGTGCAAAAGAACAAAAAGATATCGGATAAGGGTCTTACCGAAAGCAACACTTTCAGAAATTTCTTATGAGGACACACTGTAATTATATGCAAATGTGCAATAGTGGTTTTAAATATTCATACGGTCAAGGTCGCCGTTGCTTAAAATAAAACCGGGAATATACCGTCAAAAAACATCAAATAAGGTCCTTACAGAAGGCCAAACTTTTTGAAATTATACAAGACGTTACATGTGCAATATGGCTTCAAACAATTCCGAACGTCTTCCTTGCCGCTACTTTAAAATAGGAAAGGGCATACACTGTCAAAAATGTATTGGACATGGTCCTTTCTGAACAGTCAATGCTCACATTTGCTTTTTCTTGTGGCTTATACGGGAGATACACTGTCAGGCATACAGCGGGGCCTTTAGGCTTGCTGACCTGTCAGTATTCTAGTTTAACTGCACATTCACTATTGTGGTTAAATGTTTTTCTAAATTATGGAATGATTTTAGTGTTTTTTTTATAAAAATCTGAATATTACTTCGGCGACCGTTATACAGATTTGTGGCCCAGCGGGTAGAAATGTTTTCAAACAAGTCCAAAACTTTCATGACACTTTAATGTCTACATAATTTGAAAGGCTAACCTATTCCGTAAACATTCGTATCGTTCGGAAAAAATATTTTTTTGACTTCTTTTTTGACGTCAGTCAGAATTTTGATGAAGATTTGTGGTAATCATAAGTCCATGGTTGGGATCAGATTCGATACTCTAAATGAGGCTGACCCCTCCGCAAGCGGCTAAGGGGCGGGTCCATCAGAGGCGAGAAAGTACTGGAGGTATCTTTCTAAAATTTGATATGCATGTCCCCCTTGGTCCCTAGAGGTGCAGGTTTTATATTGAGACTGATCCTAAAACAAATGGCCGTCAACCAGTCATCTTGGATTTTTAAAGTTTGTTTTCGCTATTTCTCAAAAAACAGATTTTTCTCAAATTTCATACGGCGGTTCCCCTTAGTTCATCATTGTGTATGTTTTATTTCATCATTGTGTATTGTTTGTAGTCTGAATGGGGAAAAAACAAGATGGCCGCAGGCAGTCATCTTAGACTTCGATCGGTTCTACTTCTTTCTTGTACTACATGCACTAAATATGTGAAACGACAAACTCACTTTCAAGGGTGTCTTTGATACACAGCAGTTTGACGTTTAGATATAAAGTTATCTCAAGATTCATTTACTGCTTAAATGACTCGATCAAACAGATAAGAGAAAAAAAATCGAACTGACATAGAACTAATGAACGTGATACGATGGTGGACGCCAAGATCCCGCAGGTTTCTTTTCTTATAACATTACAAATCTCCAATTACTTTTCGAAACAGAACATGTCGCACTATGTCTAACCTACAGTACCCCTTAAAACTGTTAGTATGCTCAAACAATGCAACAAAGCATAGACACTTTTGTTTTACAAGTTAGCGGTTGTCTTATTATCTCTCTGTTTACTTGATGCTATTTCCTTTACATGTTTTATCTACCTTTTACTGGCCCTAAAAACTCTACTGTGTTGAAAGTTTAATGAATGTTATTATTGAAATTATGTAATTGAGCTGGGGAATTCAATTCATATTTATAGTCACGCCTAACACAGTAATCCGTCGAAGTTTACATGTCTTCACAAATCATTTAGATGCTGGTCACATTTAAATTACCCCTGTTTATGTACAAACGCAGTACATTTTATGATTGTAACGTTTTGACGTATTGTCCACAATATTACATATAAACAAGTGGCCCAGGGACCTTAATAGCTCATCTTGTATTTTATTTTCAATTCATAACCTGCTTAGAACCGTGGAATTTTACCGCGTAGTATAAAAAAAATACAAGCTGCAAAGATGGACTAAATCTGTTTTCGTGCTTAAGACACCAAGAGTATGAGAGTATTTTTCATGGCTTACAGTTTCGTATATGGTTATGGGGTTTGGATCTCAACTTGTTGCAGTGTTATGACCCAGGGAGGTAGACGCCATGGGTGGGTCTTGTTCTAGGGACAATTTTGCTAGCATAAATGGGGAAAAGGTTAAGGATTTATTAATTTACATATATTTCCCCTAACAGGACTCACTTATCTGCCCCCTTGTGGGCCACAATATCTATTTACATAGAATCAAATCCCACATGGAAGAGCTTTCTTCATTCCCTCTATTCGTATAGATTGATTTTGTTTTGTTTATGTTGTTAAATGTCATATTATGCTAAGGTCATTTAAGGACGTGTCTCAATGTGTATTGAGTACGCGTCTCTGTGTGCATGAGACAAGGAATGTGCATGCACTTGCCTTTTTGTGATAGCGCGGATCTTATACCGACTTTATAGTGCGAGCTCACTGAAATACTATGCCGAAGCTCGGAGTTAGAGTAAGATTCCAACTATTTGCAATTTATGCAGCAGATTTGTTTTGGTGGATTCCCTGTCCCGAAGGAGAGGGCACAAATGCAAATCCCCAATTCTGAAGGTGGTTCCCACAATAGTCGACTCTTACGAAACATGTAGTGGGTGACTGCATATTCTTTTCGCGTTCCATGACCTGCAGAAAATATTCGTATGGAATGAGAATTTGATTTGTTTTTGTTCTATTTTCGGTATTTGGTCCCGCCCGTTGCCCCGAAAATGTTGTCTTATCCAAAATTGGTTAACACCCTTCATTCGTATTGAAGGAGAAATATTTTATAACGTTTTCTTTTTTCCCCTTTAGGCCTTCGCCCGTCAACCCCAAGTGGGCCATAACTCCATTTATACAAAATTAAATCCCCTTAATCCAAATATGATCTAGAACAAATTTGGTGATAGCCCTTCTATTCAAACAGAAAGAGACTGTTTTTTAAAAGAGTTACTTGTTTCCCCCTATTTGGCTAAACTCCAAGAAAAAAAATAATGAACCCCTCTTCCCCTAATAGGGACCACAATCTCATTTAATGCAAGTTGTGCCGTCTTTCCCCTCAATTTATTCATGATGGTGTATGAATGGGATTGAACTACAGGCTATGCCTATATCAGTTCTCTCCTGCATGCATTTGTATAAATCAGCATATATGTATATAATAATTGAATCATGATCATGTGATGTGAGATAGTGCAATAAAGCGTTTTAAGAACAAAGTATGTTTTACAATTGTTCATTTCCAACTCATCTTGGCATAGGGTATGCGTTGAAGCCGAGACCTACGCTCGGTTTTTCTGCCTGTTCATTCTTGCTTGATGTGGAGCTTGAGGAGTCGCCAAGCTAGAGGTCCTCTTTTAGTAAGTATAATGCCTCTTGTACAATAGGCCTGGTGGTTGAGGTTGGGCCGACTCTTGATAAGGTTGTAGCGGGCCGTGTCCTGAACTTTGCATTTTCAAGTTGTTGTATCATTTTTACAGACTCTGGTATGTCTCGGCCAGGGGACAGAATCTTGCACACAGGGACGGCCGTCCTCAAATGACCATAACTGTTGATAGGACGTTAAACAATACTAAACCAAACCCTGCTGGTTTATAATTATTTAGTAGTTTAAGTTGTTCGATTACATCTTGTTCTGATATATTGATACTATCTAATTGAAAAGGATAGTTATTTACAGTAGGCGGCAGTGGGTCAGGATTAGGAGAGGATGTTGCTATTGAGGCGAAGTAATCGTTTAGTGTATTAGCGTTATCTATAAGATGTTGGAGAGATATACCGTTATGATCAAGAAGAGGAATGTTAGTTGATTTATTATTAAAATTAGATACAGTCTTAGCTATTTTCCACCATTTAGATGGGGGTAAGGATTTATCATTCAGTGATCTCTGTAGTTTTTCAAGATAATCTTTTTTCGTTTTCCTTATGATTTCAATAGTTTCATTTCTAATATTTCTATATTTATTCCAGTGGTATTGACTATTAGTTATTCTGCTTTTCTATGGATCCTATTTTTCTGTCTTAGTTTTAATCTGATTTCATTATTTAACCAAGAGAGCCGCGGTGGCGATGTCGCTGTCTTCGGACGGTGATTTAGAACCGCCTGTAGCTGTGGCGAAGAGGCCAAAGAAAAAACTGGCGGACAAGACAAAGAATCGTTGTCGGAATTATTACTAAAAAACCAGAAAGCATATAATAAATTTATAACCAAAACAATCCCTAAACTTTTGAAGGTGTTTGGTGTTTCAGACACAGACACCGATTCTGAATAAATTATAAATTTGCCAGCAATGAAATCAAATGTGTGTTGTGTAGTTTTTCAAAAAATGTACTCGATGCCTATACCAAGTGTTAAAACCGGTAGTCCCATTAACCCCAGTCTATGTCCAATGTCAAATTGGATAACGCCATCTTCTTGAGTACGGCCATCTCTCTCTCTCATGCATAGGGGCTTGTGAGAGATACTGAATCCACGGTCCATATACATGTATTACATATATCACACACGCTTTGTTTGTTTGTTTGTTTGTTTGATTGATTTTGTTTAACGTCCTATTAACAGCTAAGGTGATTTAAGGACGGCCTCCCCTGTGTGCAAGATGCATGCGTGTAGTGTATGTGTGTGTATTTTGGGAGGCTGCGATATGTTCGTGTTTGTCTCCTTGTGATAGCGCGGAACTGATGCCGACTTTATAGTGCTACCTCACTGGAACATACTGCAGAAGACACCCAGCAGGACGCCCCACCCGGTCACATTATACTGACACACACGCATATATAGATTGAGTATTTGTGCGAAGTCTCTGTGCTATCATGCATGTACACCATGTTTGCAACGTATATGAACATACGTAATTATAATCAAGATTTGTTTAGTTTATATTTCGAGACATCCCCTAAACGTCGAAGTCCGTGTCGGTGTCCGTGGTCCGTGTCAGGCAAAATGGGAGATGTCTATTAATAGCATGGCACAGGTGGGCAGTACGTTGATTCGTCCCACAACTATGGGTCAGACCACAGGGGCTCGCTACAAATGACCGAGACACAAATATGCCATACTAATATGGGGTCCCTGCAGGTAGGGCGTAAGCATTGTACCTGCTGCCCCCATTGCATTATCGTTAGAGGCGACCAAAGTTGAGATCATATCTTTTCTCTTCTTCCTAATGTCTCCCTTGACAATGCCTCACTTTTGGCCTTCAATGAGCGTTCGCCCCTCTGAGGAAGGCTTTGGGTTCTGTCCCCTGGCCGAGACATACCAGAGTCTGTACAAATGGTAGTTTCTACTCCTGCTTAACGCTCAGAAATTTAGGAGTGGGACGACTGGTTCGCCTGTTGTCAGTATAATGTGACCGGTTGGGGTGTCCTGCTGGGTGTCTTCGGCAGTATGTCTCTGTGAGATAGAACTATAAACTGGGCATCAGTTCTGCGCTATCACAATGAGACAAACACGAACATATCATCGCAGCCTCCCAAAACACACACGCATTAACTGCACGCATGCATCTTGCACACAGGGGAGGCCGTCCTTAAATGACCATAGCTGTTGATAGGACGTTTAACAATACTAAACCAAACCAAACCAAACCACCAATATGGGTCCCAGCACACATAAACATACGCGCGTATGTGTGTTGTGACCCACACCGGCATAGCACATTTGTACCCTAGACACCTACAACGAAGCCCCGTGGCCAGACGTAGACGCCCTCGCTGTTTAGAACATGTTGTTATCATAATTAAAAGAATGTCTAAAGTATGAATATGACGACTTGCACATTAATATAAACAAAATGGTATTTACATACATAAATATACTACTAATAAATGGCATTTGATAGTCAATTACCTTTCCATCACTGAATGCGTCCATGTTCAATTTTACAATGTGTGTTATACAACATTACAGTGACCGTTAGACTATCAAGAACAGGTTTAGCTTCGAAGTGACAGACCAGGTAAACAACATTTGTATGACTAACCGGAGTTTTACCCAACCTGTGCCTTATAACGAGAGTAATACCGTAAGACCGTTATGAAAGCACATGCAACTGGAAGTTATGTATTTGTTATTAGCACCCCTTCACCTGGATTTTCACACCTTGGCGAGTTATGTAAGTGCCCCGGGTGTGTAAGACAACGGTCCAGGCACAGGGGCACGCAGCTACTATTAATATTGATCTTGTTTTAGGCTTTCAGCCCCTGGGAACGTTATATCCAGCGAATGAAAGCCTAAAACAAGATCAATATTAATAGTAGTTGCATGCCCCTGTGGTCCAGGTACAGGTACAAAGTGGCTAGGTTTACCTGTCTACGTGACCGTGTCAATAGGTGTATGTCCTATTTTACATGTGTCGATTTTGGGCCGCTTAAAAACACCGAAAACACCATTTCTAAATGAAGAAAATATAGAAAGAAAGATCAATGATATATGTAGCTAAAATATGGAAATATGCTTAAAATTCAAGTTAATTTATTTTAACACGAGGCCGAATTTATTATTAAGCCATTTCTCAATTAACACCAACCATGATTGTCATAGCATTACGTTCGTCCATACAAATGTGCGCAAGCAATGATCGTCCAGGTTTCAATCGTTTGCACATCGTGTGTTCCCACAACTGTATACACAATATAATTTAAACATATTTACATATAGACATACCTGTCAATAGTAAGAAGTATTCTAAGTATTATATTGTGTAATTGGAATATAATATCAATGCAATTTTAGAGGAACCTTCAATAACCTCAAGGACGCTCCAGACCGCCTTCACTCGTACAGTTAGAGAAATATTTTTCTAAATTTTCCCAGTTGGGAGGGGTGGCGCACCATCTATTTATACAAAATAAAGTCTTCTTTCCCCTAAGATGCTCTGGAACTTAGCTCTGAATTAAGTTAAAACCCCTCAGGTGGTAAAGGAGAAAAGGGTTTTAGAAGATTAACCTCTATTTCCCTTAACGGGCCCCGTCCCTCTACTCTCAATAGGGTATACCGGGTTTTTTTTATAACAAAATTGAAACAACTTGGCCAAAAAACGTTCTTGAACAAATCGTTAAATCTCTCCATTTGTTTAGAGGAGGATTTTGAAAATTACCTCCGTACCCCTATTTGGCCCCATCTCTCTGGCCTAGGGGGGCATACCCTCCATTTATACAAAATTGATTAGCCTTTTTGTCCCTGAGCCGTTAAGGCCATATAATCTTAACATACGTTATTTGGAATGGTGTTTGTCGACCAACAAAGGTATACTGACACAATTATGTGTACTCCTCGTAGCGAAATCGTTTTATCATGAATAGAAGTTGTCCGGAAAGAAGGTGATGATATGACATTACTCGCTCCGACAAGTAACTTTTATGCTTAAGTTTTAAACCCGACACACACAAAAATGTCATTTTGTGTCAGAGACGACAAAATTTAACCTCGAAAGACACAATAATTTATCAAAAACCGACGAAAATATTAAGGTATGGTTTAATTTTGTTTAACGTCCCATTAACAGCTAAGGTAATATAAGGACGTGCCTCCATGTGTGTTGTGAAAGCGTACAAGTTTGAATGTGTGCTGGAGTACTTGCCGACTTTAGAGTGCTATCTCACTGAAACACCATGCCGAAGGCACTCAGCACAGCATTCCGCCCGGACACATTATACTGACAACGGATGAACCAGTTGTTGCAATTACCTTCAATGCTGAACGTTAGGAAGCGAACAACTACCATTTTCAGGACTTTGGCATGTTTCCTAGTATGCAGGGGGTTCCCACATTATACGCCTCATACGATGCATGTCGTTGGTAACAGCAGGTTTATTCGCGATCCCCGACCTTCAGGGGTGATTATGATATTTAGAAAAATATGTCCAAATATAAGGTTGAGAGACCTATTTGCCGAATGTAAGAAGACAGACAGATTCACATGTAATGATGAATGAGCAAAACACGGACAGGCATTAAAATGACAGAAATGTTAGTAAAAATAGACGCTGAATTATTAGGAATGAGAAGGTAATGTAATCTTAAAGCATGGTCATGTGTACCCGGATCTAGAATTAAAACACATTTAAGTGTTGTTTGAATATGCATACCTGTGTACATGTCACCTACCTGCACTGAAGTTTTCAACATCTATGTAAAGAGAATATTTGATGTATTAGTTCACCATGCTTCACTGAGGTTTTCACTTTTCACTCGGGGGGGGGGGGGGGGGGGGCATATTGTTAGCCTTATTATTAACACTCAGGTATGATATATTTATTTTTATGTATAAAAGTTAAAAATATAATACCCTACTATGATAAATAATATACTTCACTTTAAAAACGATCCTAAATTAAATCCATACTGTGTTCCACAAAAAGCAACTATTTTTGTGTGCTTTTTCTCTCTTTATCTCTACTTACATTCTATTCGTGTTCATCCACCTGATTGCGATTGTGTCTTGACCCGTACTTGACCCGTACTTGACCCGAATCTACCACTGCAGGGATCTTTCAAAACAAGAGTACAATGACGCGCCTATATAAAATTATCGCTTGGATGATTCAATCCATTATATTAAAGTGTCGGTTTTCCAACGGCTAAGGGTGTTTCATTCATATGTTCATTTTGTAGCGTACTTACAGTCACACAGCTAATTCCTAGCGCTATGGCCGATGTAAAACCCTGCAGGGAACGTGATGCTACTGATCCTGTATTCAGCAATGCACTCGACATCTCCTCTGATGCACCAGGCGTAGAATTTACGGACGTCGCAGAACCACTTCTGTATAATGTTTCTGACCGACCACCGATCCATATGACATTTTTCTTTGCATTTCAGGTAAGTTTCATGTTTACATTTAATCCAAACAAACCGTTAAGATAAACAGCCATAGCAAATTCATCGTGTCTATTTGGTTTGTAAAGTTGTCTTTTTTTTTTTGTGGTTTTTACTCTCCTATGTAAACTACATTCTAATATTTAAATTGTTTTAAAATAAATTTCTTACAAACCTTCCCTAAATTTTTCAAAAGTGTACGAAATGTTTAATTTGGAAAAGATATAATGTGGTTTATAAAGAAGAGTTATATTAACTTTAACGGTGCTTCTTTGAAAATTGCATAAGAAGAAGGTAACGTCACGCTACCATAATTGGTACGCTACGCAAATTGGTACACAGTCAGAAAATGGTATGAACAGTACTTAAAAATTGAATTTGAGCATTTTTCTCTGAAAGTATAACAAAACAGATAGTTATCATCATTTCCACTGAATAGTTTAGTGAAGCGTTCTAGTTATGAAAACAAATGACTTAGAATAAAAAAGGAATCTGAAAATGACCCACCAAGGGAAATCTTTGTCAAGAATCCAAAATCATTCCAGATATTAGATCTGAATTTTTAAATATCACTAAAAAACTGTCAAAATTGTACCAATCGTGTTGCGTGACGTTAGGAACACAATTATGAAAGATAGTGTTAAACAATTTGCTTTTCTACGCCCTTACATTACTTCTCGTTGTTCTAAAACAACCGGAAGCTATTACACTACCCTACTCTTAATTTTAAACCTTCCGATAGATGAGGTTATGAAAACAATTCTACATCGGAAATGGCCTGAACAAATAATAAAAAAAAAATCAATACCGGAGATCCTAGAAGGATCTTGGCACCGAAAATGAAATTATCTTTATGAGATCTACAAAAGATTAGCTTTACCTTACTTTGTCCTTCCTAATGAGAAGCAGTTTTAAATTAGGGATGGTTTCTATAAGGGTCATTGGCATTTTTGATAAAGGGAACAAGGGGAACATGTATAGAACGATTCTTCTAGAACTTATCTAGAAGGATCTATCGGCATTTTATTTTCCGAACCCAAAAGTTAACATGCACAACAAGTGACCAATTGGAACCTATATTTGAAGTTTGAGACAGTTCTCTCCAGTACTTACTCAGTAACAGCGGAAACAAATACTGAAATAAGTAAAAATCCAAGATGGCCGCAAGTCAGCCATTTTGTTTTTAAGATCAGTCCCAAAAGTAAACGTGCACAGTAACGGACAAAAGGAACTTGCATATGAAATTTTATAGAGATCCCCCCAGTACTTTCAGAAAAATATATATTACAATCTTCCACTGTCAAAATCGAAAATGAAAGCTAATCGGTCATTGCTCTTTTTCCGATCAGTCTCAAAAGTAAAACTGCATATGAAATTCGAGACAGCTCCCTCAAGTACTTTCTGAGAAAAAGCAATAGAGATTTAACAGTGTCTTCAGAATACACTGGTCAAACGGCACTGTATTGGTCCGGAAATAGCGATCGCCGAAGCGAGACAGATTATTGAATATCACAGCTTTTATACACAACAGTATTAAGTTTAGATCAAAAGCTACCTCAAGGTGAATTGACTGTTAACATGACTCGATCAAACAGATTAGAGAAAAGAAGAGAAAAGATCGAACTGACAAAGAACTAATGAAGATGGTACAATGGTGGGCGCCAAGATCCCTCTGGGATCACTTGTTCTCACACAGATGGATAATTTCGAGTGCAGTTACTGCTAAAAGAGCTTAACAGAGTTTAGTGAAATAATTGAACATTACATGCAAGACCACCGTTTCGTAGGAAGAACGGTTAAACAAACGAAAAAATGTTCTTATAGTTCCAGAAGTGTCTTATGTATATTCTCTTATGTAAATATATTATACCAAACTCCAGCTTTAGGGAACAAACACTTGATCCACCTTTATGCTCCCCGTTTAGACAAATAAAAAAATATCAACCCAACAGGGACATGCCAATCTGTAACAGCCATATTTGGACCTAAACTAAGGTGTACAGAGTAATTTAATTCGGAGGGTTCCAGGTTCGAACCTCGGTCTGGCCGTTACATTTCCTCTTTCTTCTTATACCCAGGTGTCAATTGCCAAATTATTATTTATTTGTTTTCGGGATCTTTTCTTCGGTAGCAGTGCTTTCGCTAAATTTGTGGAGAAATCACAGAGGCGTTCACGTTGATTAATAACAAGTCTATATAATCAACAACATAATCAGTACATCATTAACATAACAATACAGGACGGGTGTGTGTGGCGCAAATTACAACTTCGCCTACAAATGTCACAACGAACCACGGGGGTCCAATGCGTCGCGTATTGTATACGTAAAACACATACAGTCAATAACGGGTATACGTATCACACATAACGCACGGTTCCTTGGACGGGTTCAACGCAATGGCTATAGCCCACTTCTGACTGTAAAAGGGAGGTAACTCTTGACTCCCTTTCTGAAGGTAGCACACCACCAATGCGGTACGGCCGCTACATATACCGTATATTACATACACATATACAAGTTCTGGAAACGCACACACATATTAAATATAAGGTTTTGAACGCGCACACACACCTCATTCATATTACCAATACAGACACATTTGTCTTGACACCATGGAAGGTGGTATAGGGTCTGGTATGTCTCCGGGGTCAAAGGCTTTGTTGAAGGAGGGAGGAATGTAGCGGAACTGGACTGGGTCGATCGTCGGCGACCAGGTAGCTCAATTGTTTAGAGCGTCCGTCTATAGTTCGGAGGGTTCCGAGTTCTAACCCCTGTGTGGCCGTTGCATTTCTCTTTCCCCTGTTACACATCTAATATACACGAGTGAAATAAGTCAATCATATAAAATGTGATACTAACATGCATGGAACTATGTTCAGAGCTTATCATACAATGACGTCACAAACACGTCAATGTCATACTCCATCGGCCTTCATCTGTTATTTCCGGTAGGATAAAAAAAAATAACTGGAAAATCTTGGAACTGATGTCCGTTGCATTTATCTCTTTGTCGATGCTTTAGGACTGTTTTAATTTCTGTTTTTACCACGGGCACAGCAAGTAAAAATGCGAAGATTTTCTTAGGATCCTTTTTGTCATCAACCAGGTTCTGTTGATATTTCTAACGGGAGATATCTTCCATAAGAACCGGCATTTAAACAATAGTTATACGTGTACATTTATGTTTTCATCATCTAAAATTTCATCGACGTTTGATTTCCATTTGTTGAGAATATGATCGAAATAGTTCATTTCAAACATATTTTATTGACACTGAATAGTCAAAGGGATTGGGCACAACTTTTACAACTTACTAGGCCCCCTCCCATTTTTTCCGAACTTATCTCAATTATTTTTTGTGCCCTGACAGAAGCACGCATAGGATTTTATTTCTTAATGAGAGAGAAATCCGGAGCTGCGCTACCCGATCCACCATATACGTTACGCACAAGTAAAAATATCGACTTTAGTTTTGACTGGAAGAAAATGGCGTCACTGATGCAAAAATTATTTTGTGAATACATTTTTACCAATCGTCCATGATACAAATAATCTACCTACGGGAGACCGGGGCAAGTTTGGCCACCCCTCCTATTTTTTTGTTTTTGAGTTTATATTTATAAAGTTTAAGGATCTTAGCAGTTAAGTTGGCTGGGCATTCCCAAGAAAAAATAGCGAGGAAAACTTTAATGTAAAATAACTAAACAAGAGAAAGTTACTTTTGAGAGGTTAGAAATTGGTTTCGTTTAGTATTGTTTAACGTCCTGTCAACATACATGATCATTTAAGGTCGGCCTCCCCTGTGTGCAAGATGCATGCGTGTAGTGTATGTGTGTGTATTTTGGGAGTCTGCGATATGTTCGTGTTTGTCTCCTTGTTATAGCGCAGAACTGATGCCGACTTTCAGGTGCTATCTCACTAAAACATACTGCCGAAGACACACAGCAGGACACGCCACCCGGTCATATTATACTGACAACGGGCGAACCAGTCGTCCCACTCCTAAATTGCTGAGCGTTAAGGTTCAACAAGCCCCATACAAATACGAATTGTGGGTGCCATGGATTAAGTATTGATTTACATAGTGTTCCAGCCTAGCAAGAAATCGAAATATACATGTCGAAAAATGTAGAAACTACCATTTCTACAGACTCTTGTATGTCTCGGCAAGAGGACAGAACCCAAAGTCTTCCTCACAGGGGCGAGCGCTCAACTAAAGGCCAAAAGTGAGGCATTGTCAAGGGAGACATTAGGAAGAAGAAAGTTGTTCAGAAAGAAGAGAAAAGATAATATCCCTAATTGAGTCGCCTCTTACGATCATTCAATGGGGACAGCAGGTACAATTATTACGCCCTACCTGCAGGGACTGAGAGGTTAGATCGAAAATCACATCATCTTTATAGTTATGCGAACTCTCTGTAAACAGAATTGCTACGTTTTTGACGGTCAAACGTGTAACACTCTGACAGCTTCAAATGCTATACATAAAAGCCAAGCCAAACACTTACTATCAGATTGTTGTACTATAGGAAGTTATTGAAATATCAATTCGGGCCCGGACAGGTTCGGTCCATGTTACCGGGGGAAGTTCGACCGATGCAACACATAAAAAGTCGTAAAATATGACGACCTAAATAAGCCGATTCCAACGGGGTCTTAACCAACCCGAATGTCTGTCCGAACTTACCCTTTGGCGGTGCGTGTTCCACGATCCGATTTTCCGATAGGAAAAGTTGTATAATTCTTCATAAAACGGACGTACTGCCTTATTTCCCAGAACGGATTAATAAAAATGTGGCTTACTGATGTCGGTCTTAAAATCTTATTGAGCTGGTGTTCTTATCTCATTCTGAAAGCAGTATTATCTCAATCTGAATAAGTAAATATCAGAGATCAACAAAAGCAACGCTCATTTTAGGCTTTGCCTTTTCATATTATGGTAGAAATTTCGAAAAGTCAGAGCTATACATGCTACACTACACGTTCACGTGGACGGTCTTTTATGTAATAAAACAACAGTAGTACATGTAGCTCACACGTACACGTAAGGTTGCTAAACCTCTGCAATCGAAAGCGACTTATTGTCATGTAATAATCATACAAGGAAATCGCAGGTAATCGACTAGTAATAATACAATCAATTTTATCATAACAAGCACGTAACCATACATAATTCGTGGATTAAGAGCCCCGGTTGTTCAAACTTCAGACATCAACGTTCCAGCAAATTGCTTTGATTGTCTCCTCATACACTCTTTATTCATCATTGTCTCTGAATTCAATAAAAATAAATAATATTTATTATTAAAATTGTAGAAATTAGAACGACTCGGATGTCGGCGCTCGAAATTAATGATCGAATATGTAAGATTAAAAAATGATTATCAATATATATGACATTTTATCGGTTTTAACTACTCATACAACATGGGTAGTGATTGAATTAATCCAAATATAACTCGACTGGCGGTGTCCGACAACGTGATTTATTTAACTCGACTGGCGGTGTCCGACAACGTGATTTATTTAACTCGACTGGCGGTGTCCGACCACGTGATTTATTTAACTCGACTGGCGGTGTCCGACAACGTGATTTATTTAACTCGACTGGCGGTGTCCGACAACGTGATTTATTTAACTCGACTGGCGGTGTCCGACCACGTGATTTATTTAACTCGACTGGCGGTGTCCGACAACGTGATTTATTTAACTCGACTGGCGGTGTCCGACAACGTGATTTATTTAACTCGACTGGCGGTGTCCGACCACGTGATTTATTTAACTCGACTGGCGGTGTCCGACAACGTGATTTATTTAACTCGACTGGCGGTGTCCGACAACGTGATTTATTTAGCTCTCGCTTCGGTGATCTCTATTTCCCGAAACTTTACAGTGCCGTTTGACCACAGTGGATTATATTTCACGAGTGTGGCTTATATTTTGATATTTAAAGAGTGCGGACAAGCTGCCATCATGAAATTTTAGAGTTTAAGATTGTTAGTGCTATTTCACAGAAAGTACAGGAAGGATATTTCTCCAAGTTCATATGAGGGTTCCCCATGGTCCTTAGTTATGCTTAAATTCTGGGACGGATCAAGGCCAAAAATGAGGTATTGCAAAGCAATTAAGGCACTGCTTTACCCTGACGACTTCTGTTCAATCTTGTTAATAATGAGACACCTTAGTTTCTTACCGAACTTAAGTCATAGCCTCTTATTTCGGTTAATATGTTTTTTGATAAAAATGAGAGAAAAAGACACTGTCCTCGACGTCGTTTCCTTTGGTATTTCTTTATTGGGTCCATGTATCCGCATAACTTTCAACAAAAGTCTATAATTGATTATTATTGTTTGTAGCAAGTGCTGGTGGCTCTCTCGGGGTCTTTAGCCGTATCGTCATTCGTAGCGGACGTCGCATGTGCATCGGAGTTCTCGGACATCAAGACAGACCTCCTCAGCTCTACATTGCTAATGAATGGCGTCACTACTTTGTTGATGGTTACACTCGGGGCGAGGTATGTGTTGTTTCTAGATACGTGCACATGCTGTGTTAATGGACACATTGAGTATGGTTATAATGAATGGCGTACATGGTTCGTTGACTGTCACACTACAGGTCAAGGTTTATTTACTTCTGTGTATGTCTGCTCCCATAAACATATTATTAATATTATAAGTACCCTGTCATAGTCGTTCCCTTGTGGAAGGAAATCGATGTTTCTCTCGTTAAACGGGGTATGCCATTGCCAGTGGCAAGGGGTCATTTCCTCTTGTGTTACTGGGTACGCAAGTAGTTCTGTGATGTTGTTTGATGCTATTAACACGTTTTTGACAATTTGTTGGCTTCGGTGACTTTTCTGTGTTGATGGACCGTAACAATTACGCTCTGTAAAACCTTAAATTAGCAAATAGCGAGCGCACATGGTTCAGTAACCTTTGTGATGATAGTGTAGATCTCGGACGCCTGTGGCGCCCCAGCTAAGAACTTTAGGCAGAGACATATAAAGTAGTATATAAGTCTCTGGCTTTAGGGTAACAAAACGAACAGAATCCCTCCTTAGGACATATGTGCGCGGAATATTCTTCCATGAAAATGAAATTAATGGTTGTTTAAAGAAATTGTATTTTAATTAAGAAAGCTATCAGATATTCCATGTAGGCCTTTTTGTTGTTACTTGTTTACTATTATTTTAACACCCTTGTCAATATATTGCCTGATTCATTAAGGGCAAAATTTTCTCAAGACAAAAATGAAAGAAAAAGGATCTGCTGTGCATAGACATATCTATCAACAAGACAAAGTATTGCAAGGCAATCCATAGACCCCAATGGTGACCGGTAAGAACTTCTATACACAAACCGTACACTTACGTCAGGAAGCATATAGGTCACAGTGAGGTCATAGTGACCTACTTCACTCCGCCACCCCAATTTTTGCTTGAACTATATATATACCACGCATACGATACAAAATTAGCAAATCGTATCCCAGATACAGAGAAAACTGCGAAAACTGGGTTGTCCTTGTCCATTCCCGAATGGGTCATTCATACATTACCCATTCTTATTTATTGAAAAGCGCAGATCACCCTCAATGCATAGTGTAAACCTTTTTTTAAACATTTGTTATTAGATTACATTGACCTTTTTATAATAACAGATCACTAATCTCTATTCGAGACGATGAATGTCTACAATCCTAATCTACGTGAACACCTTGGTATGTTCAAGAAGATATAACTAACCATAGCCACTTTTGCTTTTCAAGTTGACGTTTGTCTGCAACTGTATTCGTTCCGTTGTTTGATGTCATTTCATTTAACATGTTTGTATCTACACTATTTCGCAAGTAATGACCTCTTTTGTGTTGATGTATCGTTAAGAATCCGATAATAATAACATTACTATGAACCGTAAAGAATGTTCTGATGATGATCAACCCCGTGTTAAGCTATTCGTGTTTTCTCATGTAACTAGTTATGATATGGCTATCTAATGAGTGCCTCTATTGCAGGTTGCCGCTTTTTCAGGGAGCAGCCTCCGACTACGTGGTACCTCTCCTTGCCATACAAGTCATCAATAAAGATTTTTGCACGGTGAAAGGTACATTTTAGGTATATAAGTATGGGATAGGGGCTAAACATTTGTCTAGATCTACCGCTCAACACATATAAGTGTACCAAGATAAATCGAAAAACTTTACATCTAGTTGTAGTATGACAATGGGCTTGTGTGGTGAGGAAATAGCCTGTTGCTTGTATATTGCGACTAAAATTTGGCCCCTATACAATTGAGGGTTTTCTTCTTTGTCGTCTACTAAGGGAACTTTTGCTTTTGGCGCACCGAAGAAACCAAAACTGACCTACTAACCCTATTGTAAACCCCTATACAATTGAGGGTTTTCTTCTTTGTCGTCTACTAAGGGAACTTTTGCAGCACCGAAGAAACCAAAGCTGACCTACTAACCCTATTGTAACACTTGGTGACTATATCATTTTTCCCCTCGTTTTTCTAATCTTTGTTTTCGATGTTGTCTCCCTAGGCCCCCGTCATTATAGGACGCGAGCTGTTGTGAGGACGTTAACCCACCAACAAACAAAGTTTCTTACCGCGGTGACACCGGTGCACTCGTCTAAACATAAACTTAAATGTTGCGAGCACTAACACAGTTAGTAACGCGACGCACGTTAATTAGTATATGAATGTTTACATGTTAATGGGACATTGAACCACAATAACTGGTTGCTGATATCATCATTTCATTGAATTCCACGAATATATACACCGCGGGTACGGTACCGTAGTTGTAATTTTGATTGTGTTGAATTCAAAGGATAGGCTTATGAGTTGTTAGGTTTCAGTTAAATTTAGAAAATGTTGGAATTCCACGGGGTAGCTGTCGCAATTTCATTGTGTTGAATTCCATGGAACAGTGCTCTAGCTGTTGAATTTTGAATGTGTTGTTACAGTACTCTATGTATTGCATTTTAAATGTGTTGAATTCCACGGATATATACACCGCCGGGGATTCTAGCTGTTGATTTTGAATGTGTTTGATTCTAAGGATAGTACACCACTGGTATTCCATTTATTGATTTAATATCATACTAAACAAATCCATGTGTTTGTTATTTTTGTTTTACATATATGGATGAGTTACTCCAATTTAGCCCCGCCTATCGCTTCTCTAGAATGTAATGTCACAACTGGCCAATACATAACCTGTAGCCTTATGATAAGTTGTCACTTATAAGATGGTCATGTCAACTTATTACACAGCTACAGGTAACTTATTGTACAGCCATAGGTGATACCTCAACACCCTACTGGTTATAATACAAAAAACACAATGGATGACATCACAGCTATGTTTTAAATAAGTATGAGAAGTTAATACAGCTTTGACAATAAAAATAAACCGTTCATTCTTTCACATAAACAAAATGAAACAAAGTTTTTCGGTGGCGTGATCCAGACACCCGTCTTTATACGGTTTTGGCTGTTGGAAGGAGTAACCGCTTATGCAATGAGACGCGCGTTCCTTCACGTTATGAATATATACATGTTAATGACCCCTATAACCACATTAATGGCGCGCTGGTATTATATTTGCATTTATATTAACACATAAATCAAGATAGTAATAGATAACATGTTTCCTTCGATACACGACTATAAAATGCAATTCAAAGATGATCATGTTTAATGTTTAAACGTGAATATACATGCTATCTTGAATTTTACCAATATACACTGCCTCCAGCACATGAACAGAATAGACAAGTTCCTAAATGACCTTAGCTGTTGATATGATGTTAAACCCTATAAACCAATCCTTCATTCTATGGCTTTCCGTTACTTTTAATAATGTATTCGTTTTTGTTTTGTAATGTTTTACGGCCTATCGACAATCTAAATCATCTAGGATCAAACAACATTCTAACACGATTCGTTTGCAACGCGTGATTTGATTGGATACGGACCATGTTCTAATCTGCGATAGAATCATGATCAATCGTGTTAAGCTCCTCCCATCGCACTTAAGTCACGCCCCGTTTCTAACCAAAACAATACGGCGTCAAGTTTGCCTCTTATTGGCGAAATCCCGCCGATAAGGCTAGTTGGCAACAGAACAGAAACGACCGAAGAAATGCATTTGTTGAATGAATTCAAAAGTACACATCCCTTGTTCTTACCTCCATTTATTACTGAAACGTTCATTCCATCCGTGTGAAGGCAACTATTTAGATCCGAAATCAAACGAAACATTTTACATGTGTCGTATGCATTTGCACAAAACTCTTCACAAATCTATACAAATAATCATCGATTTTGAAGATAAGCACAGATTGGTATGCATACAGACATGGAAATGTAAGAACTTGGTCAATATTAATCCAAATGTGTCGTAAAACTTTGGTAACAGGACGTTCACGAACAATCCAAATATTCCCCCTCGTCAACAGACAGATCGAGCTCTCGGCAGTATGGGCGGAAACTTTGGACCGACTTTTGAAAGCTTCTTTTCGATTGGTCAGTCCGCTGCAGAATGACACGTCGCCAGTTCAGGTCACAAAGTATTTTACTACGTACTTTTGTACAAGGAAATACAATGTTTCTAAACATATTAGCGTAGTTTATTTGTTAAGGTGTGTTATAATGGGGACAGTACGTTGTTTTTCGTGTCTATACTGGCGATTAGAACATGACATTTGGTTTAAACTCTAGACCGATAGTGCAAACCCAAATCTCATGTTATAATCGCCAGTATAGCCACTCAAAACAACGTACTATCCCCTAATAAGAAAATAGACGATCACAAAAAGAAATACAACGTAATGGTTAAAGTATGAAAAAGATGCATCGATAGTAAACGGATTGACTGTAACATATGGAAGAGATCTTTTCAGAATTCATCAATTGTAAATAATCGTACACTAATAATAGCACTGAAACTGTAACAAATATTAGATACCGCTTTTTCACTCACAATATCTACAAAACTGAAAACCATATTGGCTTCTAACATTTTTATTTGAACATGATCTGATGGTGAAACACATCATTCATTACTGTAGTAAGTACTGTATTACAACATATGTACAACATTATTTATATTCACGGCAAACAACTTTGCAGGCCTGGATACAGATGCGAGTATGGACAATACAAGTATACCCATCACAAATGCTACAGGATCCGATATGGAATTGAGGAGACAACTTGCGTTTACCAAATTGCAAGAGGTAAACATTTCGTCAGTAACTGATATCATAATGTTATTTAATGTCACAAACTTAAACTAAGTAAATGTCACAAAATGTTTTCCATGCTTTTTATATCTGTCCGTTAAGGTCTAGAGCATATTCAGGTGTTATATTTAAACAGCACTTACAAACACAATTTACATAAGAGTATTACCAACTCCGCCAATAAATCGGACGTAAAACAGGATCCCGCTGGGAACTACATAGCTGATCGTGTTACTGGTTTTTTTAAATTCAGGATGAATCGTGCCGTGTCGAGGTTTATGGGGTATACATTTGATTGAGTCTCGAGACAAATTTAAGTTACTTCGCTGTTCATATATCAAATTTGTTTCAAAACCCATTGAAAATAATACCCGATTCAATCCTTACATTACAATTCAATGCGATTTTATTTTCAAAATAATGGACTTGTGCGATTCTATGCCAACTTTTTTGTATTGATTAACACGTTAAGACAACAAAAAATGTAAAGACATGTTTATTATAATTAGAAATTAAAAACAATCTACAAAACGGACTTTACCGCACTAATTCGCTGACATTTTCATTCCCTTAATTGGAAAGATTTTGAGAACAAATAACCTTCCAATTCAGTAGTTCAGTAGAAATGAAAATACTGTTCGATATACCAGACAGTACTTTTCCTAAGAGAACAAAAATAAAATTGACAATATTAGAGCAATCAAATATAAAAGATAGAGTAACCTTAGTGATATATTACCAAAATCCTTCGATCACCACATTGTTTTCTACGAGTTTCACCATCAGCAAAATTTCAAGCCTGTGTCTGGAAATTGTTACCTGGACCTTGAAAGGACGCCTACATTGTCATTTTTGCATTCCTTGTCGGTCTTTATAAATATACACCACAATGTATATAAGCTATATATTTAGTTGATGGTCTTTTTTTCTCTCATGTTTAAGACAAAATATACGAATTTTTTTATGCTACTATGACGTACTTAAATGATTTTGGTGTTATCAACGTGGGAACGGAGAGTTGTCGTAGCGTGTATAATACGTTACGTGGGAACGGAGGGTTGTCGTAGCGTGTATAATACGTTTCGTGGGAACGGAGAGTTGTCGTAGCGTTTATAATACGTTACGTGGGAACGGAGCGTTGTCGTAGCGTGTATAATACGTTCCGTGGGAACGGAGAGTTGTCGTAGCGTTTATAATACGTTACGTGGGAACGGAGCTTTGTCGTAGCGTGTATAATACGTTACGTGGGAACGTAGAGTTGTCGTAGCGTGTATAATACGCTACGTGGGAACGGAGAGTTGTCGTAGCGTGTCTAATACGTTACGTGGGAACGGAGAGTTTTCGTAGCGTGTATAATACGTTACGTGGGAACGGCGAGTTGTCGTAGCGTGTATAATACGTAACGTGGGAACGGAGAGTTGTCGTAGAGTGTATAATACGTTACGTGGGAACGGGGAGTTGTCGTAGCGTGTATAATACGATACGTGGGAACGGAGAGGTGTCGTAGCGTGTATAATACGTTAAGTGGGAACGAAGAGTTGTCGTAGCGTGTATAATACGGTACGTGGGAACGGAGAGTTGTCGTAGCCTGTATAATACGTTACGTGGGAACGGCGAGTTGTCGTAGCGTGTATAATACGATACGTGGGAACGGAGAGGTGTCGTAGCGTGTATAATACGTTACGTCGGAACGGAGAGTTGTCGTAGCGTGTCTAATACGTTACGTGGGAACGGAGAGGTGTCGTAGCGTGTATAATACGTTACGTCGGAACGGAGAGTTGTCGTAGCGTGTCTAATACGTTACGTGGGAACGGAGAGTTGTCGTAGCGTGTATAATACGCTTGTCGAGTATGCATTGCGTAGATGGTTCACCATGCTTTTTGTTTTGTTTTTTATTTTTTCAAATTAATTTCAAAACTAGTAACGAATGTGAATACAAAATAAAGTGTAATTTTCTACGGTATATGGACACTTTATATGGTGTTTATTGTGGATGTTCATGGTATTTTTCCATTTAACTTTGTAATTTCTGTTCCTGTTAAACTTCATTATCGACTATGAGTTCCGATACATGTTTCTGTATGTCTGTTTGTCTCTCTCTCTCTATTAAATAAGCAATAAAGCAAGTCATAATTGGAAACCAAATCTCTCTCTCTCTCTCTCTCTCTCTTAATCACAATTGTGTGTGTGATATGTATTCGTTATGATTATTTGTTATTCTTTATCTAACAGTTCCAGGGCTGTTTGATCCTGGTAGGCATTATCCATTGTCTGGTAGGACTTACAGGAATATGTGGTCTCCTTCTCAAATTTATTGGACCCGTCACAATTGTCCCAGCCATCTTACTGAGTGGTATTTTCCTGTCGCGGGCCACCGCGAAGTTCGGCAGAGCTCACTGGGGAATGGCCGCTGTGTAAGTATAATAAACTTATAAAAATTGGCGGTTTTGTCCAATCATTTTTTTTTTAATATTGAAAAGCAAGGCACATTTACTCTGTGGACCTGCACATGATGTGCTAGGTTACATGCGGGATTTATTTGATACATCCAGCAATTGTATTTGCGTTGCAAATTTCCGAGGGGGGATACGGGAAATATACACAAGGTAAAACAACTCTTGTATAGAGGGCACACAAGGTGTTGAAATATTTTCTTGCAAATTACACTTTCAAGGGAATTCATGACAATATGCCCAAATCTCCTTAGTAAC
Source organism: Mizuhopecten yessoensis (assembly GCF_002113885.1). NCBI lineage: Eukaryota > Metazoa > Mollusca > Bivalvia > Pectinida > Pectinidae > Mizuhopecten > Mizuhopecten yessoensis. Next base: position 59,414 of record NW_018480047.1, on the reverse strand, counting down.
ATTATCATTCCTTTGACGAATTAAACATTGTGTATTTAAATATGACAACAAATGATGTTAAGGCATATTATCCTGTCCAAACAAAGGCCGACGCATTCATTGAATGTTTTGAAAAAAAAGAGGTATTCAACTTACACAAAAACTTGTATATGGCTGGAATCAATCAGGTATACACATTATGTAATATTTGCTTACTTACAATGCATATTATAAATAATCGTGAACATGGATTTCTTTGTTAACTGAACCTGGATGTTTACTTTGTGTAGAACTGCTGCCACGTCCATCATACTATCTCTCTATATCGGTCACAAGAAGATGCCATTTCCTGCTTGGTCACGAAAGAGAGGCTTTTTCATTTACTGGTACCCGTTCCATCAAGTTTTCTCGGTAATTATTAGCATTATTTTTTGACGCAAGTTTGTTTGTTTGGGTTTTAACGTTCTGGTAAGAGCCGGTGTTAAATGAGGACGGGTTCCTGGGGAAGAAACTGCCTAAAGTTGAAAGTAGATAGCAAAGACAGACAGGAGAGAGAGAAACGAAAAAATCCTAAGTGTTGAAATGTGGACAGAAGACACAGAAGAAAACCCCCGATTCTGCCTCCTCTGATCATGTAGTAGGATACGGCAGGCTTATTCTTTTCCCGAACATGCACGTTTTTTTTAAGGCGCAACTATTAAAATGAACAACGCCTTTTTATGATTTCAACATGTGGAGGATGAATGTACACCATCCTGACAAATACTTTCACATGATTTGGTAGATTGTAATCGAATATATAAACAGTTGTATATTTAACGTGCTTATTCAGGTTTAGGAATACAAACCACACCAACAAACATTAATCAGAAATATTCTAGCATAATCAATAAATCAATGTCTCCTTATTTTTGAATTCAAAACTCAACTAACATATGATGATCATGCCTTTGCTGTTTGTCAATAGACGGCTATCTGTTTCTCTCCGCCTAGTAAGTTTGTTGACATTAAGGTATATATTCTCAGCGCTATCAATCAGTTATAGAGGCACGGTATATGTTCATTATATGAATGACAAAATGGCTTAAACTTGTACGCATTAGTAAAGCATAAACGATTACTGCGTGGTCGAATGTTGAACCCTTACGTTAACTGTTCATATTATCTTGCCATCTAAGCTGAGAGATAGATTTAATCAGATGACATTGCATATGGTATATAACACCACGTTAGTGGATAATCGTAGTACTTGTCTGCTGAATGATGTATTGCAGTATACGTTACATTGTACAAATAATAACTATAGGATTACTGCGAAACTACTAAATGTAGTTAAGTGCATAACACACTATACTGTGTCACTTACCCACTGAGTGTGCATCGTTAAAGGTGATTTTTTTAGTAGAATGAATAAATTGGCATCAGGAAAATTTAAAAGTTCCTCTTATACCATATTTATCATATTTATGTTGCTTTTTGTACCTTTTCACTGATACCCTTGTCAACCGTAAGTTCTTCATCAAATGTAACTCCAAAGTCCTTCGCATATTTTACTCTCTAGGTTTTGGTTATGAAGTACATAATTAGTGATAGTCTGCGTAGATCTGCCTGTAAAACTTCATTGTTTCCGTGGACTTTGTAATCTGAGGTATGCCAAATTCTACTTTGCCCCCGAAAATTATTTGTCATTAATGACCACTTGTTGCTGTCAGTTATACGAAAAGTTTTTCATCAACGTGAGAATTGCTCAACTGATCCCAAATGCCTTTAGTTTACTCATTATCTGTTATGGAGGACTATGCCGAATGCCTTTCTGAAGTCTAAGTGTATACATTCGATATATAGGGCAAGATCTGTAGGCTTTTGTCTATTCTTCTATAATGTTAAAGAGCTGTTACGCTGTTGACCTTCCTGACATGAAATCGCACCTCTTGCTTGTCTACAGTAAATTAGTTATCATGTGCTTAATAATATGTTATCTAGTTAACGTTTACATTATTTTGCATAGTATTAGTTTGCGGTAATAGGTCGGTAGTTTCCTCCAAAGGAACACTTCCTGTTTTGTGTACAGCACTGATAGAAGCTCTCCGCCAAGCTGTTGAGATCTTTCCTGTTTATAATGGCTGCCTGAACAATCTTGTAATTGGAATATTAACAGTGTCCTCTGTACTCGATTTGCCGAGGGCATATGCCATCTGAACCTGGAGATTTAACTAGTTTAAATCTTTTAAGCAACTTATTTACTTCTAATTTATCTCTATACTGCTCAGAGGTACCTGCATGTATTTTGGTTTGAGAGATGGTACCTCTTCCTCTCGCTCTACTGTAAACGCAATTTTGAAGTATTCCTGAAGAATATTGACGCTTTTCTAAGTTGTTAGGTTTTTTTCTAATCTTCGGTCGGTTGGATCTGTGGTTAAGTCTCCAATTCAAGCGTTTGTCTTTCTGTTGCACTTTTTCTTACCATCTCTTCTTTTGTTCTGACAAATTCTTACCATCTCATCCTTTGTTCTGACAAACTTCTTGTTAACATGTAGCATTTCCTTTTGATTTGCTTTATAAATACTTTGTCCAAAGAAATTTTTTGTTTCCTTAATCCACCTAATGATAGCATCTTCATTAGCACATGTTTGTAATCCGATTCCTGATTTGTTTTGTCACAAAACAATTCCAGTTATTTTAAATGTCCTTTGTTTCCGATAGTTTTTCTTCCAAGTTGGCCTTCTCAATTTCTTCGATTGTTTTCACAAAATCTGTTTTTTCATAGGCTTTCTTGTAATTTGCATAACCATACCATTCATTTTAGTATTGAAAATCAAAGACTATAAAGCTGTGATCAGTTTACGCAGTGGCCTTTGAATTTCCAGGTTTTTAATAATATTTCTTTATTTCATATGTCGGTACTAAGTCCAATACATTGGGACCATCTGTTCCTCTCCACCTAGTGAGTTTGTTGACTGACTCAACTGTTTTTTTATATGCATTCTAATGGCATTTATTCCGAGAAGTTGATGTTAAATCCCCTAGTATCTCGAATGTACATATTACTCGAGCTACACTTTTTATCAGTATACTGGTGAAGTGCTTTATATCAGCGATGATTGTAATATTTAACATTACTTATATATCAGCTACTTATCGGTATACTGGTGAGGTGGTTCATATCAGCGATGATTGTAATATATACCGTTACTTATATATCAGCTACTTATCGGTATACTGGTGAGGTGGTTTATATCAGCGATGATTGTAATATCTAACATTACTTATATATCAGCTACTTATCAGTATACTGGTGAGGTGGTTTATATCAGCGATGATTGTAATATCTAACATTAATTATATATCAACTACTTATCGGTATACTGGTGGGTAGGTTCATGTCAGCCATGATTGTAATATATACCGTTACTTATATATCAGCTCCTTATCGGTATACTGGTGGGTAAGTTCATGTCAGCCTTGATTGTAATATATACCGTTACTTATATATCAGCTCCTTATCGGTATACTGGTGGGTAAGTTCATGTCAGCCATGATTGTAATATATACCGTTTCTTATATATCAGCTACTTATCGGTATACTGGTGGGTAGGTTCATGTCAGTCATGATTGTAATATATACCGTTACTTATATATCAGCTACTTACCGGTATACTGGTGGGATGGTTCATGTCAGCCATGATTGTAAGATATACCGTTACTTATATATCAGCTACTTATCAGTATACTGGTGGGTAGGTTCATGTCAGCCATGATTGTAATAGATACCGTTACTTATATATCAGCTACCTATAGGTATACTGGTGGGTAGGTAGGTTCATGTCAGCCATGATTGTAATATATACCGTTACTTATATGAGCCGCCGGCTGGGATTTGGTTCCTGAACTTCTAGCCAATGAAAATGGAGAAAAACGGGAATTCCGACAGACGTCATATTTCTATTCTATTTCCGTTTCGCGCGAAAACGGAAATCTCACTTGCTTTACAAGAATGTACGATATAACTTCTATTATTCCCAAAAGATATACATATAATGTACCTACTGAAACTAGAAGGCTATCTCTAAATTATTCAAACAATATTATACACTTTAGATATCAATAATTAATCAAATTGACTTAAATATCGAAGCGACAGGGATTTCCCATTTTCTGGTGCGCGCACTTCCGGTAGATTGTTTACATTCGCTACGGAAGATGACAGACACGGTTGCTGCGTTTAAACTTGTGACATGTAGCAGCCTATCTTCCACCCAATTTAAAGTATATGAATTGATGTGTGATAGCTGCAGAGCTAGACGATCAGTTCAGTCACTTCTTTCCCGTTTCCTGGATGCATAGGAACACTTAGTACTAATATTAATACCCTGCCTCCTCTGCCCCGATTAAAAAACATATCGCCGTCAGAAAGCTACGTTATCGCAGCTAGGGAACACTCAGAAGAAAGAAAACCATGCTGTAAAATATGAGCATGAACAGCAAAGATTTCAAGGTATGCAAACATTAAGAAAAATATGTGTATTTTTTTTATTGTATAGTGAAATTAATGACCAATTGCTTTAAAAATCACATCATGAATAGAAATTGTGAAATGGGCAAAAAGGGTCCTCCTTAAAAGCGTCTTCAACCGACAACAAGCGTCGCCAGACAAAATCTATAAAAATACCGAATAAAGTAAGAGACATCAGAAGATTTGTTGTTAATATGACTATAATACATCTTTTTAACAAATTTCAATTTGTTGTTTGAAAAATTGACCGAGTTATGATGAATTAAATTTTACGATCTGCGGCGTGGCACGTGTGTTAAGTTAAGAAAGCGTCGCTAGACAATATCTTTAAAAACTCTTGCTAAAGTAAGCAACATCAGAGGATATGTTATGAATAAGACTTTTATTGATATATACTCCAAATTTTTGCTAGATATATGAAAAAACGACCGAGTTATAATGAAATTATTTTTTACGTTTGGCGGCGTGGCACACGTGTGTGAATTGAACTCCGCAGATCGTGAAGCGTCTTCAGACTTTACCCTAAGATTAACATATAACGTGAGCAACATCAGAAGATATGTTTTTCATATGACTATGATTCACCTTTGTGCCAAACTTCAGGTCGATATTTGAAAAAATCACATAGAAATGACGAATCGAATTTTTACGATTGGCGCCGTTGCACACGTGTATAAAGAAATCTACACATCGTGAAGCGTCTTCAAACTATATCTCTAAAATTAATCTAAAAACGTAAGCAACATCAGACGATATGTTATTCATATGACTATAACACACTTTTATGCCAAATTTCAGTTTGATATTTGAAAAAATTGACCGAGTTATCGTGAGATAAATTTTACGTTGTACACGTATGAAGATTTACAGCGTATCACACATGTGTGCACACATATATAAGGACTTCGCATAGCTGAACACGGCCGCCCCGGATAATATTGCTGTGTAAACTGGTATAACATTTTGTTTGTTTTATTATTTGTTGTTTTCCTCATCAGAATGGATGATTTTTTCCAGTTCCATGGATCATTTTTTTCAGTTCCATTCTTTGTAGAAGTTACCTGACCGCTACGGACTCTTTGTCCATAATATATGTTCGTGTGACTATATCAATGTAAAGTGTTTGAAAATTAATAAATACTGCTTTTATATTTGTAGATTTATAAATAAACATAAGATAAAAAAAATAACTTTTAGTAAAGCTTAATGCTTAATACCGTCGGTATTTTCATATTTTTAGCGATTCCTGCGGTATTGTTAACATGTCATTCGAAGAAATAAAAACAAAAGTCGGTTTTCTAGCACATATGTTTTGGGAACTTTTAACTTTTAGAGCTTTATCAAATATTGACAATTCCCGCAAGACAACTACGCTTGAAATTTTGCGCTTGCGCGACCTGTTCATAGTCACCGGTACCAAAGACCATCAAATCAGCTCGAGAACTTGTGAGGTTTGATGCTTGATAGTTTGATTCATTATTTCGAAATGGTTGTTTTTCAACCTTTTAGACAATCATTTTTCTACGTACACCATCCACTGACTGATGAATGGTATAAAGTACATAAAGTACATAAAGCCTGAATTCGATCGGGAACTTCATAAGTTTGAAACTTGATCATGTGATTCATTGATTTGCAATTGTTGTTTTTCAAACTTTTTTGTAAAACACCCCGCGCTTGATCGTTGGTAAAATCTTTTCTGATCAATATGTCTCTATACGTGTTCTATACGACTCATCAATCTTTTACGAGATAGTAATTGATTTTATATTAAATATCAATTCAGTAAACTTTTCTTGTGTTATTTTGTCATAGACTACCTTTTTAGGAGCATCATCTGGTTTAAATATAAGTAATATAAACGTCTCATTGTTAACGTAATTGATTATACCGTCACAGCATGTCAGTAAAACAATGTTTATACAGCAATATGATCCGGGCTAGCCGTGTTCAGCTATACGATCGAAGTCCTACATACATGTAGACATATGTGACACGGACTGAGAGCTTCATGTACTCATAAAACTTAAAAACCTCACGATAACTCGGTAATTTAGCCCCCTGAAATCCATCGTTTCCGATTGTACAATGTGTTTTTTTCACGTCCAATGAATGTGTTGAGAATGCATTTTGTTTATAAAACTGTTTTACTTCACAATATAGCTGTAAAATTGTATATATTGTGTTGCATAGATGATCACAAAACCTTGTATGTACCAGGTATATATAAATTGGTTTGTAATGCATATACTTTCTGTTGATATGTATATTAAATGTTCATTTTAGGGGAACTAAAGGTGAAACCTGCACTTGGCGGGGATGAGACTGATGTGGGACTAGTTATGACAGGGAAAGTCATTCCTGAAGGTCTTCTAGAAAGTGGTGAAAAAGGCCAGGGACCTTCTCTGCCTACACTAGATGTAATTAAGCTCATATTGGTGATCTATCTAAACAAAGGAATGATGACATACTGTGTTTGAAATCTACTATTAGTGCATTTCAGTGACTATTCAGTCCATTTGTACTGGCCTAAGGACGGTCTTTCTGTGGCTGTATAAGTTTTCTAGGGTTTTCATCATGTCAAAGTGTTTACTGGATCTAGGAAGTGAGGCCAAAATGTGTAGTGATGTGATAAGAGTATTGAATTTTCCTTGGCCAATAAAATGATGGGATAATGAACAAAACATAACTTGTTATTTATTATCGACAAAAAAAACCCACCAGTATTAAATATAGGAATAACATATTCTGTGCCTTAACTAAAATGCCTGTTTTGTTTTCTGGAAATGATGTTTAACAAATATTTCAGAAAAACAATCACTAAATTAAAACAGCAAGAATTTGAAGTTTTCATTCAAATGAAAAATGGTACTGTTGGAATAAGTGACCTCATTAACCTCAAATATTTACATGGGGAAAGTCTGAGGCTAAGTATACCAGCATTTTCAACTAAAATATAATAGTCAAATACTTATTACACAGAATTGTGCTGTACTGAGTGGTTGGGTGGTGAAGTGGATAGCGCACTTGCCTTTCACCAAGGCGGCCGGGGTTNTATGTTGTTTCATATTGGTGTAAAATAAATTAAGTTTATCTTTAATTCCTGTACGAGTTTTGACCAAAGTGTCGCAAGAATATATACGCTAAAGAGAAATAAAAATTGTAATTAATCCGTAACACAGAAGGCCATAATTTTTTTCTTCGTTGCATTTTTAGATATAATCTCTTCAATACATTAAAAACTCGTTGAGTTGGGCATGACTCACATTCAAAGTGGCGACGTAAAAGACAGTGACCACGCTTGCAACGTCAACACTCGCACCACTTTATTTCATGTACGGTCATTCCAAAACTCGCACAAATTAATTTCATGTATGTCATGGTCATTACAAAATGGTATAGATTTGTGAATACTGATTCAAGTTTTTGTTGTAAACATATTTTTGTCAAAGCTATAACCGGAAGAAAACTGTAGATATGTTAGTCTACAAAGTTCAAAAGTACAGAAGTATTATTTATACCATGGTCATATAGAACCCTATTTGTTTTACATTTCAGTATTTGTGTATGACTTAATAACGTATTTAGTTATTTCCATTTAAATGCTCTGGAATTTTCTTTACAATCATGCTTAAACTTCTGGAGTAAAGCCAGACATAAGCAGTTAAAATTAATATATATATGTTACCCGCCGGTTTCAATCTTAAAAGTAACGTTAGAAATAATGACGTTGTAAGCGACGTCATGATCAGAAGTCATATAGCCTACTTCTATGTACGACGTATTTTTAAAGTGGCGTCAAATCATCAAATATTGACGGACTGACATATTTTTTATATCATTTTGATCAGAAATGTCTCTAGATTTCTCAATCATAAAAATCACAAAATTGATTTCTTACTACTTAAGGACCCTAATCCCAGCGGGCGGCTCATATATCATCTATTTATCGGTATACTGGTGGGATGGTTCATGTCAGCCATGATTGTAATATATACCGTTACTTATATATCAACTACTTATCGGTATACTGGGGGGATGGTTCATGTCAGCCATGATTGTAATATATAACATTTCTTATATATCAGCTTCTTATCGGTATACTGGTGGGGAGGTTCGTGTCAGCCCTGATTGTAATATATACCGTTTCTTATATATCAGCTACTTATCGGTATACTGGTGGGTAAGTTCATGTCAGCCATGATTGTAATATATACCGTTACTTATATACCAGCTACTTATCGGCATACTGGTGGGTAGGTTCATGTCAGCCATGATTGTGATATATACCGTTACTTATATATCAGCTACTTATCGGTAGACTGGTGGGTAGGTTCATGTCAGCCATGATTGTGATATATACCGTTACTTATATATCAGCTACTTATCGATATACTGGTGGGATGGTTCATGTCAGCCATGATTGGAATATATACCGTTACTTATATATCAGCTACTTATCTGTATACTGGTGGGTAGGTTCATGTCAGCCCTGATTGTAATATATACCGTTACTTATATATCAGCTACTTATCGGCATACTGGTGGGTAGGTTCATGTCAGCCACGATTGTAATATATACCGTTACTTATATATCAACTACTTATCGGTATACTGGTGGGATGGTTCATGTCAGCCATGATTGTAATATATACTGTTACTTATATATCAGCTACTTATCAGTATACTGGTGGGTAGGTTCATGTCAGCCATGATTGTAATATATACTGTTACTTATATATCAGCTACTTATCGGTATACTGGTGGGATGGTTCCTGTCAGCCATGATTGTAATATATACCGTTACTTATATATCAGCTACGTATCGGTATACTGGTGGGTAGGTTCATGTCAGTCATGATTGTAATATATACCGTTACTTATAAATCAACTACTTATCGGTATACTGGTGGGATGGTTCATGTCAGCCATGATTGTAATATATACCGTTACTTATATATCAGCTACTTATCGGTATACTGGTGGGTAGGTTCATGTCAGCCATGATTGTAATATATACCGTTACTTATATATCAGCTACTTATCGGTATACTGGTGGGATGGTTCATGTCAGCCATGATTGTAATATATACCGTTATTTATATATCAGCTACTTATCGGTATACTGGTGGGTAGGTTCATGTCAGCCATGATTGTAATATATACCGTTACTTATATATCAGCTACTTATCGGTATACTGGTGGGATGGTTAATGTCAGCCCTGATGACCTGGACTGGTGCCTTGACGGACGATCAGAACGAGGCTCAGTACATGGCAAGAGTAGATGCACAATCTGGAGTCATCAAAGATGCACACTGGTTCAGAGTCCCTTACCCAGGTAGGAATCCATTAGTATACATTTAATTAACATGCTCTGCATAGAATGTTCATTTTTTTGTCTTTTGTTGGATATACATTACTAGTGTTGGTGTATGGTTTGTTTGTATGGAAAAACGTTTAGCTTTGTGCAATAACTCCAAATGTTGAAAATCCAGAACGAAACTGAAATGAGTTGATTAAGGATGCTAAAGAAGATATGAAACTTGCGCACTGCTTTAGGATACAACTTTATTACATAGTAATTTGTCCCTGCAGGTAGGGCGTAAGAATTGTACCTGATGCCCCCATTGCATGATCGTAAGAGGCGACTAAATTTGGGATCTTATCTTTTCTCTTCTTTCTAAACAACTTTCTCCTTCCAAATGTCTCCCTTGACAATGCCTCACTTTTGGCGTTGTCAGTATAATGTGACCGGGTGGGTTGTCCTGCTGTGTGTCTTCGGCAGTACGTTTCAGTTAGGTAGCCCTATAAAGTCGGCATCAGTTCCGCGCTATCACAAGGAGACGGACACGAACATATCGCAGCCTCACAAAACACACACGCATGGACTACACGCATGCATTTTGAACACAGGGGAGGCCGTCCTTAAATGACCATAGATGTTGACAATACTAAACCAAACCAAACATAGTAAATACAACGTTATTACATAGTAAATAACCATAAACTTACAACAAGAGATTTAAGACTCATTGTATTTCCATAGAAAAATGTTTTTACTTTAAATGGTTCCTGACATGCTATGCATTGAGACGGATATTAGCGTTTTAATAAATAGCAATTGGTAGTGTATGAAAGACCAAACCGGAGACGGGCGACAGCAACTTTGCCTTTCTCTATAGCTGCGACACCCATCCTACAAATAGTTAATGTCATTTTCAGACGCGCATCCAATGTGCAGTTACCCTGAGAAATTATAATAATTAACAAATATGTGTTCTTATCAGGTCAGTTTGGCGCGCCATCATTTCATACAGGAGTCTTCGTCGCCTTTCTAATAGCCACAATTACTTCAATCCTCGATTCCATTGGTGACTACTACGCATGTGCAAGGGTTTGCAATGTACCTCCGCCGCCAAGACATGCGATAAACCGCGGAATAGCTATTGAAGGATTTGCTAGCACAATATCTGGTATACTAGGCTGTGGTCACGCAACCACTACCAATGGAGGGAGTATCGGAGCCGTAGGAGTAACAAAGGTACAGCCCATGTTCTAGGTTCAATTTATCAAAGTTCATCAAGTTCCCATTGGAATATATCCAAGTTAATTCACTTTGTATTTTTGGATTATGATTATAATTTATGATCCAGATCATAACATGATTGATCAGTTCAATTGTTAAAGTGAAAACATAACTACTTTGTCATGAGTAAAGACAGCAAAAGTTATTGTAATTATTAGATTCTTTACGGCCCATCAACACAGAAGAGGTCATTAAGGCCAATAAAGTAGACAAAACATGTTCAAGGAATAATATCAAACGCGAACGAAAAGGTAAAAGACAAACGCCAACTTGAATAAATTGTTAAAGTGGCTATGAAAAGTAATATCTTTTGAAACAGACCAACAAGTTTTTGGTAGGTTATAATTGCAGAGATACTGACGTTTTGGAAAAGTGATTTGAGATCTGTTTTATTATTATAATTTCGTTTCTTTTTGGCTGAATGTCTACGCAATCTAATAACAAGTGTTTTACTGTAAATGGGTCGTGACACGCTATGCATTGAGGCTGGTTTTCGCTTTTCAATAAATAAGAATGGATTATGTAGGAATTACCAATCCGGAGCCGAGCAAAGACCACCTCGTCTTTGCGGTTTTCTCTATAGCTTAGATACCATTTACCAAGTTTCGGTTTTACACAGTGTTATTTGTTGTTTATGCATTTGGTAACAAATTAAGAAGAATAATGAAAAGTAACATCTTATTGTATTAGAACCAGCACAAACACATGGGTAACGTAAAATACATGTAAATACAACTCCAGGATTTATATATCAGATATACTTCAATAAAATAACAATCAAGACGGCTTAGAACACCTCTTTTGATACAGAACTATTTATAGATATACATTTTGTTGATATACATGTACATGAACGTGCCCTTGGGCGAAAGATGACCCGGAGACCATAATGTTTGTTGTTTATTATCGTAAAAAGTTACAATAAAAATAAACCAAAGTTACTAAATGGCTTACAACCTCACAGTGTAAGGGAGATAACGATCAATTATTGAACTGACCAAATACGGCGCTCATGTTCTGTTCTATATCGAAGATAATATACAGAAATACTAAAACCTAGCCATGAATAAAATACTGTAACTAAGATATAATATCGTGTTTGTTATTAAAATATGCATGACAGACTCTATATTAAACTTTATGAAATGAACAAACGTTTGAGCCAACGTGGTTGAAACGACTAAATGGAATGCTCTTAGGCAATATGACTTGAATGGACTACTAAGCGCTATTCGACTGACTAGAACATTTGATAACATGTTGAGTAATGCTACAATTGAATAATGGATCATGACATCCGTGACGAGTAACATATCTTACATTACGCATCGACAATCCTCAGGTACGACTGATTAAATCTACAGCAAACATGGCATCGATCTTCCTTATACGCCTCCCACTGAGGAGAGCGATACAAGGAACGGTAACCCTTATCAATCAAGTTCCTGAACTAATAACAAAGAGCGATAACTCTGCCAGCGTTATTGTAACATTTATACAGTTCCAGTACACTACAATCAACGACCTTACAATTACATTGTATTTACAGGTGGCAAGCCGAGATGTGTTCGTGTGTGTAGCAGTCATTTATATAGTGTTTGGCCTTGTTGGAAAGGTATCGGCAGTCTTCATAACAATACCACAGCCTGTACTAGGTGGCGCTATGATAGTCATGTTTGGAATGTTCAATGGCATTGTCCTGTCCAACCTCCAAGTAGTATCGCTTTCATCTACTAGGAATATCGCTATCATCGGAACCTCTCTACTTGTTGGTCTAATGGTTCCCTATTGGTTAGAGACCTTTCCAGATGATCTTAATACAGGTAAGTAACATAATGTACCTAACATCATTGACTAGAATGCATTCCACAATTCTCAGTTCTGTTGCAGCCGCGTTTGCGGCCAGTACGCTACCAAATTTTACAAATCAATAACTAAGGTTATAAGAAGACGTGTACTCTGAACAACACTGCCGGAAAATATTTAGGAGAGAAAAGAACGGGTAAACATTTTTTGTTCGGTGGAGAGGGGGTTAGAAGATCGATTCTATCTTGTCCACTGAACATACAAGAAAAACATTTATGCAGGAGGCCGCATACCTCACCTTTCAAATACATTTTTCAAAGTTTTTTTATGCTTAACGTCCTTTTAACAGCTAAGGTCATTTAAGGACATTACTCCATATGTGTTGTGTATGCGTACATTCATGAATGTGTTCCTGATACAGGGTATGTTGGTGTACTTGCCTTCTTGTGATAGCATGGATCAGATGCTGTTATCTCAGTGAAATACCATGCCGAAGGCACCCAACACAGCATTCCGCCCGCTCACATTGTAAGGACAACGGGCGAATCAGTTGTTGCCATTAACCTAAATGCTGCAGCAAAACTACAATTTTGAATGACTTTGATATGTCCCGGTCTGGGACCTGAACCCATTGTATTCGTCACGTGGGCGAACGTTCAACATTTAACCCAAAAGTGAGGTGGCGCCTTGCCTCTTGCTGTTGCGATGACGTTTACAAAGAAAACATCTCCTAACCTGCAAGGGTTTGTTTTGGTTTGGTTTGGTCTAATTTTGTTAAACGTCCTATTAACAGTCAAGTCAAGGACGTGCCTCCGTGTAGTGTATGCGTGCTTGTATGCAGGAGTAGGGTATGTTGGTGTACTTGTCTCCTTTTGGTAGCGCGGATCTGATGCCGACTTTATAGTGTTTTCTCACTAAAATACCATGCCGAAGGCACCCAGCACAGCATTCCGCCCAATCACATTATACTGACAACGGATGATCCAGTTGTTGTCATTCCCCTAAATGCTGAACGTTAAGCAGGGAATAAAAACTACCATTTTTAAGGGCTTTGGTATGTCCCGGCCTGGGAACAGAACCCATTGTCTTCCTAACCTGGTCGAACGCTCAACATTCAAGCCAAAAGTGAGGTTTTGCCAAGCAAGGCGATAGGAAATAAAAGGAAGTTAGACGTTTAAAGAAAGATAAAGATTCCAAACATCGCAATGAATGCAGAAGATTAATTTTGGTCGCTTTTGTGTCCCCCCTTATAGAGGACTCCAAAGCAAATCCCCAATTCTGCAGAGTGTTGTACACATTAGTTGCCTCCTACGATACATGCTGTGGGTAACAGCAGGTGAATTCGTTTTCCGATCCCCCACCTGCAACGGTGTCGTGCAAGGGAGGAGGGGGTGTATTTACCAGATATACAAAACAAAATGTTGTTGCAATAAAAGTATTAATGAATGAGGTCAAATATATGTTTCAGGAAATGCCTATAACGACAACACTATAAAAACTCTTCTAGCAAACCCAAACCTGTGTGGAGGGGTCGTCGCTTGTTTCCTTGACAACACTGTTCCCGGTAGGTACATAAATCATTAGTGGACTGATACTGGTGATAATACGTGTTTATTGATTTTTTTGCTTCATTCCCTTCTACTAATATATGAGATCAGATGTGACGTGTCTTATTTAATGTAAAACTTAAACTTAAAGTGACTGTATGCTCAAATATCAATGAAATAATACACATGTGAACATAACACAACAACAGCCTGTGCTGTTAGATGTCGGAATCATTATTATGGCCGATATTGTTGACAAAAGTATCAAAAATTACCTGATCTATGGGTTATGATATAAATGATAAAAACAATATTAGAAAGCTGTCTTAACTATCTTCACAATTACAGATCAGGACAAGAAAACGAACCGTGTGTCTGCGTCAACAAAATTTCGATATGTTTTGTAATTTATCATACGCTCGTGTTCTGGTTTAATGAGGCCTATTATCAAAAAACAAAACAACAGATCCTAGAAGGATCTTGGCGATAACTATCAAAGTATCTTTATCAGATCTACAAAAGATGATCTTTTACCTTCTTTGTTTTTCGTTTTCCTTACAGATACTATAACGCAGTCCCATGTTTTGTAAATCATAAAACGCGAATCTTGTACAATAACTAAACCTTGTAATGTCATACTTTTGCCACTTTTCTGTAGCAAAATTCCGTAATTATATGAAAAGTTTAACAAATTTTTGTTATTCTCACATTCTGGCTGTCAATGACAGATGGGTTCTATTAGGGCTAATGGTATTTTGACATGGAAGCAAACGGGAACATACACATTATATAGTGACAACAAAACTGAAGTGTCAAAATTCAAGATGGCTGTCTTGTTGCAATCCTGTCTTTTAAGATCTGTCCAAAAAATCAATATGCATACCTCCATATGAAATTCGAAAAACACAATCCCCCAGTATATTTGTTTTGTTCAAAAATAGTGCTAACAATACTTAACTCTCAAAACTCAAGATGGCTGCCTTTTGGCCGTTTTTTCTCCCTATCAGTCCTAAAATTTGATTTTCCAGCTTGGTTCGTTGGTTGTACAAGGTTAAACGTCTTACAAAATGTATCAACAATAAATGTCATTTAAGGACGTGCCACAATGTGTGTTGTGTATACGTGC
Source organism: Mizuhopecten yessoensis (assembly GCF_002113885.1). Classification (NCBI taxonomy): domain Eukaryota; kingdom Metazoa; phylum Mollusca; class Bivalvia; order Pectinida; family Pectinidae; genus Mizuhopecten; species Mizuhopecten yessoensis. The sequence continues at coordinate 43,855 of NW_018480047.1, read as the reverse complement.
ATGTGTGTATGTGTGCTTGAGAAAGGGTATATTTCCTTAATCAATGACCAAGGGAAACATTCAAGTAAAAACTGAGAAAGATCCTTTCAGTACGTTCTGAGGAATAGTTCTAACAAACTTTCACTCTAAAATTTCAAAATATCTGCCTGTTGATTTTCTTTGTTTTCCTATCAGTCCAAAATATTATCATACATAACAAGGGACCGTAGGAAACCTTCATGTGAAATCAAGAAAATATCCCTCCAGTAACTTCTGGGAAACAGTGCTATTAACTCTATTAATTAAATACGATAGGGCACATTTCAGCCGATACAGTTGTAACCTGCATTCGTAACCACTTAAAAACATAATGACAATAGATATAAAGGGATTGGAATTATTGTTATTTTACACAGGAACTTTGAAGGAGCGTGGTATTACGGCGTGGCTGGAGCAGAAGAAGGATGACCACTTCCGCCAGTACAGTGAAGGAAAGGAAGTGTACCTGCCTCTCCTGCCCGCGAGCTGGTTCTCGTGGAGGGTGATGAAGTACTTACCTTTTTGTTTGTATCGACCCAAAGAATCATTCGGAGTTGAACAGACTCTATCAGAGCAACCAGAACACCACGTAGAGTAGTCACAATCGCTCCAATTGATCAAATTATATGTCGCCGTTAAAACAGAAAAAAGTGAAGGTTAAACTGTAGTTAACCGGTTGATTAATACCTAACGTCGCTGTGATTGGATCTGTTCCTGGTGTAGCGAAAATGGCGGTAATAAGAGTGGCGTCTTTTTATTTGTGCCATTCTTGTACAAACATTTATCATGATCAAGATTGATGTGCAATCATGACTGTTAAATGTTTAAATGTGATCAGCTTTAAAGTCATCAACAATTAATAAAAAATGAAAATAACAAATGTTTGAAACAAGAAAAAATAAAATGAATTTTATAAAGTTGTTTTTACATTCTAATAAGCAAACTCGCACCTCAAACGAGTTTCCAGGCGGTCTGAGCCGCGTTTTTTAAAACAACGACGTCAATCACAATTTCAACATCATAACAAAAAAAAGTTCAACGATTTAATGGAACAGGAAAAAGAAAATATAATTAATTCGCGAGTTGGCGACTTGCTCAGCATTCTACATTTACCCACTGCGTTATTTCATGTAAACAACCACCAGTTGAGGTGTGATCAATGTTCATTACATATAGGTAGACTTTGTGAAACGATCTCCGTTAAATCTCCAACAAACCTTCCCTTCAAGGGTATATCATTTAAGTAAACTTTATTTGCTCTCTAGTATGAGAATACAAATATTTAACCTCTGAAAAAATACATTTAGGAGCCAATTCAAGTATGTATTTAGTGCACACGTAATGAAAAAGATGCAGTGTTTACCAAAAGTTTAAAAGATTGAAATACAGATTTCAGTAATTGATTTTAATGTTTAATCAATGTGAATTTCTTAATCTCGAATTTTCTAATTTTATGGAAATGTAGGGAGAGGGGGGAAGAATCTGTTCTAACAGTTAGATTGATTTCAGTTTCTTTTCTGTATACACGGAAATACCGCCCATTAGACCTGTTATATACTAGCTAATTGGATTACCCTATAGCTTCTGGAGTGGAGGATTATTTGATTTTGAAGGGTTTTAATGTCCTATCAATAGCTGACCAGGTGGTAATACCCGCTCCTTGTTTAAAAGATGAACATAGAGCACATGTGATGCACCTACAATATTTGGTAATCAATACAGTATGCTAAAGATGGATTACGACATGTAGTATGCTGTAGGGGAGACAATTCAAATTGAATATGTAAAATAAGTAATATTCTATTCAATCAGTCTGATAATGTGATTATATAGCTTCAATCCTTACCACCCTGCTCTTTGTTTAAGGCGTTGTCTCCTAAGGCACCCTGCTTCATATAACTTTCAGATCACTACTGCACTCCGTTGGGTCCTATCGCGAAATCGCAGGTCTCTTCTGTCCATGCTAAGAGGATATGGAAGTGACCAAAGGCGAGCTATTTCTCGTTTTCTATCGTTCCTGTCTCCTTTCTGTTCTACTTTCTCTTTCTGCCGTTTTCTCCTATCAGGCACCAGTCCTAACATGACACTGGCTGTTGCGAAGACGTTGAAACCCAAACAAGCAAACGACAATTTAACTTGAAAGAGGATTGCATACATCTTCTAAAAGGTCCTATATGATATACATCCCACCCAACGTTAGTAATCTTGTAACATCACTTTTTGCACTCATTAACGTCAGCATACACATACAATGTGAAATGAGCTAGATATATTTTGTATAGATGCATGTCTCGAATTCCTTCAACATTGAAATTATGTACAATAGTCCTCTGTTTTAACAACAAATATTTGTATTCATTTCTGTTTACATATACATAGTGTATTGACTATCAAACTCTCACGCTCCCGTAATTAACCCGTACATGTTCGAGTTAAGAATAAGCCTGCTGTATCCCACTGTACGATTAAACAGAGCAGACTTCTGTGGAGGGCCCTGCAGCATCGGGCGGTTTCTTCCTTATTGTCTATTTAGGAGCATTGAATTAGAACACTGCATGTGTTTCGTAAAAGGCGACTTTTGTTGGACTCCCTGCAGAAAAGGGGTTTTTCCTTCGTGTCTTGTACAAACAGGATATGGAGACCAAAATTGAAATGCTCCCCCGTCCCTGCAGGTAGGGCGTACGAATTGTACCTACAGAGGCGACTAAATTTTGGATCTTATTTTTTCTCTTCTTTCTAAACAAGTCTCTTCTTCCTAATGTCTCCTTTGACAATGCCTCATTTTTGGCATTTAGTTGAGCGTTCGCCCCTCTGAGGAAGGCTATGGGTTCTGTCCCCTGTCCGAGACATACGTCTGCTGCTTTATCGCAGCGTCCAACAACACACACGCATATTGCACACAGGGGAGGCCGTCCTTAAATGACCATAGCTGCTGATGGGACGTTAAACAATAATAAACCAAACCAAACCAAGCATGCCTCTGATATTAGTGTACTGGTGCAATGCACAATTTTATTTTAAGGTAAGAAAATTTCATTTGAACGTTTGTTTCGTCAACTTGTTATCGTGCGTGCCAAACCCTGTATTACTTAATGCATAGAGTTGATGACGACGATTCTATAGAATTAAAAAAATGATTTTATTATGGCATTTAACACCATCAAGTCATTGCTGATGAATACCATATACAATGTACAATGAACCTATATGTAAGTTGACAAAGGACTCCTCCAAAAACAAAAAAAGTAAAGCAATAGAAATAATGTTCTATATTTATTAGATATGCTATATATAAAGCCAAAATAATAAAAAATGAAAAAAGATTGTCATTATCAATGTTTAATCAGATTTGAATTTCAACCTTTTTGACCCCTGGCATCGCCGATATGTCCTTAAGGGACGAAGCAGCTGTATGTTGCAGTGTAATTTATTTATGTCATACTTAATATATTACAAAATGGTATTGTTGCAATCACATGGGTCTTACAATAACCTTTTCATCCAGAAAAGAAGAAACAAATACTACTATAAGTATGTATATTAACTGTCCAGTCTTTAAATTGAAGTGAACAACTGCCTCCTAGAATAAATTATGAATACACCTAACCGGAATCTCATCAGTCGACATGGTAGGACTATACGTTTCTATTACGCACAAACTCCTTTACTAGCTAAAAGTCCAAACCGAGTTGTTGAACTTTGAAAGGTCTGGTACCTTGCGTTTTGTTGGGACCCGGTTTGCGTTCTTTGAGCTGCATTCTCGTCGCCTTAAACGCTTGATTTACTTTTTGTTGTTGGTCTGGTTTAGGAGTGTCGTCAGCAACTAAGGACCTTTCCTTTGCCATTATCTCCACCATTTCATAGAGTTTGTCGAACTTCCGTTCATGCGCTGTTTCTCTGGTTAATCGTACGGTTTCGTGCTCGGACATCCTTCGTTCTCCCATGTCCATCTGCTGATCTAGTTGTCGCTGAAGGGTTTCTATATCTGCCATTTTATCTTCCAGTCGCTGCACCAGATCCTGTTTGTCGGCCTTGAGCTGGTCAATGATATCCACATGTTCTCCGGCAATATCTTCTCCTTCTACAGCATTTCCGATCTCTTGATTACTCAGCAGATTTTTCATACGGATCATTTCCTTTTCCAAATTGGCGTAAGCATGTTGAAGCTCTTGATATTTTGTGTTGAGGATGACATGCTCTTTATTTAAAATCTTAAGTTTTTCACGACGTTCAGAGTCTATCAATCGCATGCCTTTTTGAACTTCTTTGAGATGTTCATATTGTTCCTGCAGAGCAATATATCGGTTGGTAATTACGGTAGCATCCTGATCACGGGTATTCTTCAACATATTTAACTGCTTTTGCAGATCGTCCTTGTCGCGTTGACGTTGTTCTTCTCTTTTTGCCAAGTCCTTGTTAAGTCGTTGTAAGTCGGCCATGAAGACTTGCTGATTTCTGCTCAAACTTTCTAGTGCGTTTATCACGGTCGATCCACCTGTCGTGCAGTCAGGGCATCTATTACTAAGTGAATCTCTACCAGAAGCACCGGCACCATCAGGAGCGGCTCCCTGCAACACAAATAGACAAAAGTGAATGTTGTGATGGCAGGTATACAGTTCATTTCATGTGTAGTGACATGATTATTTGTTAATGAATTGCATCGAAATATAAATTACCCTTTTTGGCTGAAGATTTTTTGTTTTTCATTTTAATGTGTAAATTGCTAGCTGTGTTTATAACTAATGTCTAAATCACTGATACTACTGACAAGTATAATTGTAATCGTCGTTTTATAATTAACTGGGGTTTTCAAACCAGACGAATTAGTATATCCGGTTACTTGAAAAATCTTCCGCCCGAATCGGCCAGGTCGGTATTCAAACACAATAACGTTTTTAATATTCACGATTGTTTATCAACGAATTTCAATGTCTCAACACCTTAAGAAAGGGAATGTATAAGTATATTTTATTGACAACATCGGTCAGCATAAAGTGGGATACAAGTTATTTCTACTCGATTTTCTTTATGTTTCAATAGGGTACTTTTTGAAAATATTTTACAACCCGCCCTTAATAGCTAGTTCTTCCTCGAAAACTTCGCATTTGACAACTTTGTATTCTGGCTCCCTTTTAAAATCTATTCAGTCTTTTTATGGTGTGTTCGCTATCTCATTGTCAATCCTTACTATCGAATACAACAAGAAAATGCAGCAGAGCTGCTCGACACCAAATCTTTATTTATGTAAACAACTTACTGACAGTCCAACAACCACTAGGGAACGGATCCTGCATACTGGAATTTATTCTTCAAATATGTTTGTTAAATGTAATGACATTATGTTGTCCTCAGAATATTCCGTTCACGCTCAGTATCCTTACATGTTGCACTATTATCACTCAATAATTGTCCCAAAGCACGCGAATGTACATTTTTAACGGCACGTGAAAATATCATCGATTTGGTAATAATGTCATCTTCTGAGAGAGAGAAGAGACAGTACATGATTTACATAAAATATCATTTGTACCTGCCGCAAATTTTTCAAATATGTTTTTTTGACAATGTACCTTTGGATCTGGTTAAAGATACTTGTCAAAGTTGTTATTACCTCTCGAGTCTGCTCGAAGACACATTTTGCCACAACGCTATATTTTTGGTTGTTGTCACATATTCGTTTTATACGAGGGAAATATATATATCATATTTAACGGGAAAACCATTAAACTTCCTATTTATTACATTTTTTATTCGTCGAGCGAAGCAAAGATTGCTACATCAGAAGAGCGCAGGAATTTGTAGCGTAATTCATGTCTCCAGTTTCTAATGACATCATGCTTGACGCTTGCTGCTATTAAATGATAATGGCCTTTGACCTTAATGTTTGCAAATAAATTGTTCGGGGAATATCTTCTATTTTATTTCACCTGTAGTAACCAGATTTGGTGTACAAGGACATCTTGGGATGGCGGAGTGTAAGAAGTATGTATCAGGATACTTTCCTTACAGTAGGTACATCCTGACATAAGTGTACTGTTGGTTAAATATAGAAATCATTACTATGGACTGCCTTGCAATAATTCGCTTTGTTAACCAATGCTTAATCTATGTTTTGTTTCCCTTACGAAAGAAGGCATTATGCTTAATAATTTACAATTTCTTATTATAACTGTGATGTATGTTTCTTACTTCATTGTTGACAATGCTGTCACGTGTCCTGGATTGTCGACTGGACGCACTTCGCACTGCAGCTGGGGGAAACAACATAAAACAGTTCATTAACAAATGAGGGACGCAAAAATGTTAAAAATATTCTCCCGTCCAGGTTCATACTGTTTTTTTCCTTTATTTTATCTCTTAGTTTTTTGCTACATGCCTTAAACATGGTTGTACGTATTTTTGTCCAGTTTATGGAGAAATATTTGATTGTAAATTGTAGACAAGATAAACATGTTCACGATCTTAATGATGTGATTCAACAGCAATCGCAAGGATATTTGTCGATAAAATACATTATACGGAATCGAGGGTATTCACTAAGCCTGATGTTAGGAAATACTCATTTATTCTACAGATTGTTGGTAACTGGAGTTATCTAATTCAGATCTTAGTTCAAGCACCAAACATGGGAATCATGACAACATTTGAAAACCGACTCGATACAACTTTTTGAGAATTGACGGCAAGGCTTCACAGCATCATCAAGTAACATTACATCAAAAACACTTTAGCCATGGCCGAATTTATTGGTTAACATGACGTCTATAATGAGATGTGGTCTAAAAGAACACGACGTCAATAAGGCAGGTTGTCGCAGCCTACCAAAACACACACTCATAAACTACACGCATGCATCTTGCACACAGGGGAGGCCGTCCTTAAATGACCATATCTGTTGATGTTAAACAATACTAAACCAAACCAAACCAAACAACTCATGATACTCTTATACTTTAGAACAGGATCTATAATAATGAGTCCTAAACTATGACCTAAAACCTTCATGAGTAGTGTAAGCTTGAAATAAGCTTGAAAGCTGCTTCTGAGAAAACGGAAGTTAACCTCTGTGAAATGTAAGTTGTAATGTGTGATAGTAGGGACACGATTATTTATATCGTCATAGTTTCGAAGAAAAGACTTATGTCTTTGATAAGAAAACTTGTGAGATAAATGTCGTGCAATTTGGTATATTTTTTTCCATTTAATGACATATCATCATCTATATATCTAAAGATCAGGCAAGTGTCTATGTTTAAATTCAAAGAGTAAGAGTTACAAACTACAAACACGAATTCAAATGCCAACACCTGCTTTGTTTTCACGCTGAATGAGGTTATTTTATATACAATTGGTCTTCTTGTATTTTTACAAGGGACTCCATATTTTTTTCCTATGTTTATCTAGTTTTGAGTTCGAATTCTGGTTTTGTGGATACTACGGTATTCTCATGTTTTTCTTCAAAAGATGGAACATATAACCACACCAGGGAAATTTCAATCAAAAATAAAAGCCAATCGGAACAACACAATGTTTGAATGCACAATTGTTTGTGAACAATCAAATAGAAGTGTATATAATGTATACATATCTGAGCAACAAAACCATAACTGACATAATTGACAGAAATAGATAATGATGATCATGGAAATTCAGGTTATTACTTAGCCCTTGTTAGAACTGTATACGCTACACCAAAACACAGCTCTAAAAAAGAAACAAAGACTAATTCATAACAATAGGTTCAATCAAAATTGTCTTCTTTAAATGCGATAATTTGTTAAAACCTTCCCTATATTTAGACATTGCGTCAGATTGCTGTTTCATAAAATATGGTAAGGTCAGATTGTATGCATATGTAGGAGTGGTATTGTTATTGACCTAGGCAGGTCGTTAGCATATTGAGTAGCCACAAATGGAAGTTTAAAATTAGAGCTTTTCTTTCCTTGTTGTCAAGTGAATACGGCCTACTGAAATATATCTCTTCTCTTGTTATCAATATTACTTCAATTATTTAAATAATTTCAGTAAAACAAAGAACAGATTAACAAAAAAGGAAGGGTCATATATGATTTTCCTATTTTATTTTATATTTTACACATAGGATACCTTGTGGACTCAGATTAGAATATCAAGTGCCGCTGATTCCGTAATCTTCAATGCAATAGAGCAAACGACTAGATGTAACAAAGTATATGATAAAAAGTATCAAATATGCAATAGAATCTAACAAGATATATATGATTGAAAAATGTTGATATTACGTAGTGTCAAACAAATATGACTTATTATAGATGGAAGGAATATACCCTTGTATACTATAACATTAAATCATAGAATTATAGTAATATACGATTAGCATTCAAGGTATCTTTACGCCATTACGCCACTTTCATTTCATTTAGATGAAATTAATTCCTTGGTTGTGAAAACAAAAGAGAGGTAGTTCCGATCGTTAACGGGTACTTTTCGTATATGTAAATAACTGAGAAAAATGTTTGCCCTAATTACCTTTGGAAAGTTTGAATATAAGAAAGAATATGGCGTTTAACGCAAATTTAGTTGTTTTAAAGTTTTTTTACCAATACTGACCAAAAAGAAAAAAATGTAAACAAATCGGCAAGAGTGGAAGAGCAAAGCAATGATTGCAATTAGGATAGTCTTCTATAATATTCTTCTTCAAATTACACAGATAACAGTCGAGTGTTGACACTCGTTAAAAGGAAAAAGAAGTAAACCCGTGTCAACACTCGACAGTTATTTGTGTAATTTGAAGAAGAATATTATAGAAGACTATCCTAATTGCAATCATTGCTTTCGGGTTTACTTCTTTTTCCTTAAGTAAGATGCATTGAAAACAAATATTAAAAAAACAAGCAGGAAATACTTCGAAATACAAAACGAACTCTATTTCGTACACACAAAATACACTTCAGCACGTGTGAAACTTGCCGCCCCGACAGAGCAGTACAGCAATTGAAAAACTTACGTGGTTGTGGTGTCGTTTGATCTAGCCTATCGGCGACAGCAGCATATCCCTCTAATTTCAGTGCTTTTCTGAATATTTTGTATGCGGTTGGTTCAGGAGATGCTGTCAGTATGTCAACAAAAGTATTGAATTGTTTATGTGATGCTGATACAGCCTCGATCCTGTTTCTGTCAGCCAGGCTAAAGATACCACCCTCTATCAATCTATCTATGATGGGATCAAGATGTGACAACGTTGATTTCATGTACACAATATTTTGTGTGATTCTACATTTGCTTGGTTGATCCATACCTGCCGACAAATCCTGGAGAACAATTTCACCACCTTCATACAGAAATATTAAGATGGGATTATAGTCAGCATTAGTATATGCTTACATCATATACCTGTATTATATCGATGTTAAAAGCAGGTTATGTTTGTTACCAAGTACTTTGACCAATAATTCCATCGTCTAATTGAGTAATTGCAGTTATTGAACCGCAATAACAAAACATTCAGCGAATGCGTCATACACAGGTGTAGATTTAAAGACAATACAATCAGATATTGTATGTTAAGAACCATTGACGAATTTTCCCTGGTGGTATTCCCACTCTGAGACATCCCCTGGTAGATTGTATACAGGAAGTTGGTCATAACCCCACTCCGAGACAACGCCTGGTAGATTGTATACAGGAAGTCGGTCATAACCCCACTCCGAGACATCCCCTGGTAGATTGTATACAGGAGTCGGTCATAACCCCAATCCGAGACAACCCCTGGTAGATTGTATACAGGAAGGCGGTCATATCCCCACTCCGAGCCATCCCCTGGTAGATTGTATACAGGACGTCGGTCATAACCCAACTCCGAGCCATCCCCTGGTAGATTGTATACAGGAGTCGGTCATAACCCCAATCCGAGACAACGCCTGGTAGATTGTATACAGGAAGTCGGTCATAACCCCACTCCGAGACATCCCCTGGTAGATTGTATACAGGAAGTCGGTCATAACCCCACTCCGGGACATCCCCGTGTAGATTGTATACAGGAAGTAGGTCATAACCGCACTCCCAGATATCCCCTGGTGGATTGTATACAGGAAGTCGGTCATAACCGCACTCCGAGACATCCCCTGGAAGATTGTTTACAGGAAGTCGATCGTAACCGCACTCCCAGACATTCCATGTTATGGAGGAAATCAATCATTTACTACCCCTCTACTTAGGAGATTGCGAAAGCAACATACCTGCTGTTAACTAATGAGGGGACCCCATATAATGATACAGTCTCTCTATCATTTCTTAACTTGGGGACACAAAAGTGACATAAATGAATCTGCTGCACCCATTGCAACATTTATGAAAACCATTTTCTCTGTTTCTAACAACTGTTTCCTAGAGCCTTGCTTGGCAAAACCTTACTTTTGTTCTTCGTGTTGAACTGTCGCACAGGATAGGAAAGCAATGGGTTCTGCCCCCAGGACGGTATATACTGTACACAAGTCCTAAAATGTTAGTAGTTATTCCCTGCTTAATGTTCAGCAGTTAGGGTAACTACAACAACTTGGTAACCCGTTGTCAGTATTATGTGACCAGCAAGAATACTGTGCTTGATTCCTTCGATAGTTGGTATTTCAGTTATGTAGAAAATGTCGGCATCAGATCCGTGCAATGACGAGAAGGCAGTTTCACCAACATGTTGCCTCCGGCAGACATGCGCATTAATTTCATGTATACACATGGCGGCACGTCCTTAATCGACTTTAGCTGTTAATAAGACGCTAAACCCGATTAAACTAAATCAAACAAATGGAGCATTCGTCTTACACGAGTTTTTCCCATTCCACTATTATTCCAACTGTGACATCCCTTGGTATACGGGAAGTCGATCATTCTCCATATTCGGGTCCCTGCAGGTAGGGCGTAATAAGTGTACCTGCTGCCTCGAATAGAGGCGACTAAATTTGGGATCTTCTGTTTTCTCTTCTTTCTAAACAACTTTCCTCTTTCCTAATGTCTCCTTTGACAATGCCTCACTTTTGGTCATTAGTTGAGCGTTCGCCCCTGTGAGGGAAGCTTTGGGTTCTGTCCCCTGACCGAGACATACCAGAGTCTTTAAAAATGGTAGTTTCTACTCCTGCTTAACGCTCAGAAGTTTAGGTGTGGGACAACTGGTTCGTCCGTTGTCAGTATTATGTGACCAGGTGGGGTGTCCTGCTGGGTTTCTTCGGCAGTACGTTTCAGTGAGGTAGCACTATAAAGTCGGCATCAGTTCCGCGCTATCACAAGGAGACAAACAAGAACATATCTCAGCCTTCCAAAACACACACGCATACCCTTAAAGCATACATCTTACTCACAGGGAGGGGAGGCCGTCCTTAAATGACCTTAGCTGTTGATAGGACATTAAACAGTACAAAACCAAACTCCATACTCGGCACCTACTCATCAAGAGGGCATTATTTCATTACCTTACAGTATTTCGACGTGACTATTGTTACTTGTCTTCCTTACAATTAGCGAAATAGTTACTATTTAGTTGTAAGCTACTATGCTTCTATGCTTTACCAATCATTGTTCCACAGCATTTTCCTCATCAAACGCCGTAAATAGTGGTCCTTTATTCGCAAAACGTAGTAGGCCAATGTCACGGATGACAGGGTACTAGGTTATTATATATCAAGGCTTACTTTAGTTATCAACAAGATTCAAGCAGTTCACGTACTCACTAGATCTAAAGTTAACTCGCAAAGAAGCTGAACATTGTACTTGTTGTTTATCAAATGGTGTGACCCATAGAGAATGCCTTGCTTTAAGATTATATAGAGAATGTCCTGATGTAAAGAGGCAATGGTCACATGGGGTGTCTTGATGTAAGAATCTGCCAAAGGGTATTAATTGATGTAGGAATTCAAGTCCTAGTAAGGGGAACCATAGGGTGTTTTTGATTTAAGGATAGGATCTACTACAGGAATAGCCGTGATGTGATATTCTACCACAGGGGATGACCTAATGTAAGGAACTTTATTCTACCACAGGGGATGACCTAATGTAAGGGACTTTATTCTACCACAGGGGATGACCAAATGTAAGGAATTTTAGTCTACCACAGGGGATGACCTAATGTAAGGGACTATATTCTACCACAGGGGGTGACCTAATGTAAGGGACTTTGTTCTACCACAGGGGATGAGCAAATGTAAGGAATTTTAGTCTACCACAGGGTATGACCTAATGTAAGTAACTTTATTCTACCACAGGGGATGACCTAATGTAAGGGACTTTGTTCTACCACAGGGGATGACCAAATGTAAGGAATTTTAGTCTACCACAGGGGATGACCTAATGTAAGGAATTTTATTCTATCACAGGGGATGACCTAATGTAAGGAACTTTATTCTACCACAGGGGATGACCTAATGTAAGG
>NW_018480047.1:9114-30394 GCF_002113885.1 Mizuhopecten yessoensis | reverse complement strand
GGGGGGGAGCAAGAATGTATTGAAAAAACTGAAGTTCTATCAATCAATTTCATTTCAGAATATGTTATTGAACTGATGTTATGTACCACAGGCATAGCCTATATAAGCCCTCTCCTTACAAAAACTTACAGCATATATACAATTGTACATCATATGAACGATACTTTTACATATGTTTCTTAAAATAAGATATTATTTGTATTTTGATATTGATTGGACAATACCTATTTCAAATATCGCAATTGTTGTAAGAGAGATTAGTTGACAAAACTATTTGAGAATCTAATAAAAACGTCTGGTGTCTCTAATGTAATTCTGAACCGTCTCCACAATATTGTATTCATCTTTACGTCTTGTGAATGAAAAGCTTGGGTATTGAGTAGAATAGCATCACTCATTACTGACAGAGTAATATTTGTCTTTGGTTATTATAAAGAGGACAGTGCAGGAAGGAATGATTGCGATCTTCAAAAGGAGAACCATATATACAAGAGGAGCTATCATTTAGGTGTGAATTGAATAAATCTTCATTCAAATCACGTGAAAAATTTCTTAACTGACATAATGTTATGTTAACTTTTCTATCACCGTTATATTTACAAATATTACTACATAGTTGTTGACAATCAGTATATCCGTATATTTTTTCTTGAGTTAGATTCGCGTCTGAACTTTTTGTTGATGAAAAAGTGCTAGTGGTTCTTAACAAGTGAAGTTTGAAACGACAACAATAGCTGGCTGTCTGGGTCATCCGTGTGTTCGAAAGTTAATAACTCAATATACTGTGTGTTTTAGCTTAAAACACAATGACTTTTGGTAATTATCTATTTTACTGTTATTAAGTATGAACACGTACACTGTATATAGGCTAGGGGAAACGACGACAATCAATGGCAAACTAGGACACCACAACGCTTTTAAACTTCACACTGAGTCATGACACATCGGTAACTTTGTTTCAACATTATAGGTAACTGTTTTGAAAATCTAGTCCAACAATAAACTGTCTATAATGAGATAATAAAGACACTGATCGACACAGGTTAGTGTTTCGACCTTATATACCCGGCCTACATAGAACATTATCCAACACCAATGGTGTTTTAATGTATTAAAACATCTGAGGTGTTATAAATCAATTGTTTTAAATGTAAAATATGTATGTCATACATATGTACTTTGATAGGATTAATGCATGTAATTCTACTTTTTTTTGGATAACTATACGGACATGCAATACTTTAATGAGATATGGGTTGGTAATATTTATTATATATTATATTGTAATAGATGTAGGTAGTTATGATAATATGGTAGAAGTATGTAATGCTGTAATTGGATAAAAAAATGTTATTACTATAACGGGATACTAGTATATATAAAGGTATAACCAAGATTGTGTAATAATACTATTAAATCTATTTCAATTAGATCACCATTACAGACACAACATAACGTTTTTGTTTTTGCGTTAGTTAGTTATTTAAAGGGGCTATTTAGTCAAATGACAACCTGAAAATCGAGTCGATACTGAAAATATGTATCTCCTGACGAAATCTTACGTAGTTGATAATGACTGACCTGAAGCCAACGTCCAGTGTGGTCAGTTTATTTTTTTGGGAAAGCCGGTGGTAAAAAATAGCTACGACCGAAATAGCGCAATATCCGGGCCGTTCAGTGAGAGGTAAACATGTACGGCACTACGCTGTCGACCGACAACACAGACTGGCACAGTTGCTGTTATGGTTCTGAGTTCATATTCTTAAATGTACACAATACATTGCGAGTAAGAATAATAAGTATCATAATATATACCTCTAATCAGATATTTCTGTTCACATTTGGATTTGAATAAAGCCGATCAGGTCCAATTAGAGTATTCACGCACTGAGAGGGTGCCGGAGAGTGAATTTTTCCAACCGTAGAAAGTGCGATATCAATAGGTTTAAACATAAAATAGATCACTCATTTATAACGATGTTTGAGATGTTGTTGGAATATTATTTTGATTCAGAATAAATGCATGTACTTGTATTCCAGAGAGGCTAGGTGAATAAAACGAGGATGTACCTTCTCTACTCGACTGGAAAGACAGTGTTAGCTCACCTGGTCTGAAGGACCATGGTGAGCTTATGCTATACCGCAGCGACCGTCGTTTGTTTGTTTGTTTGTTTGTTTGATTTTGTTTAACGTCCTATTAACGGCTAAGGTCATTTAAAGACGGCCTCCCCTGTGTGCAAGATGCATGCGTGTAGTGTATGTGTGTGTATTTTGGGAGGCTGCGATATGTTCGTGTTTGTCTTCTTGTAATAGCGCGGAACTGATGCCGACTTTATAGTGCTACCTCACTGAAACATACTGCCGAAGACACCCAGCAGGACGCCCCACCCGGTCACATTATACTGACAACGGGCGAACCAGTCGTCCCACTCCTTATTTGCAGAGCGTTAAGCAGGAGCAGAAACTGCCATTTTTAAAGACTTTGGTATGTCTCGGCCAGGGGACAGAACCCAGCAACCGTCGTCCGTCCGTCAACTTTTCCTTTAAAACACTACTGGTCATGAACGACTAATTAGATTTTAACCAAAATTAGTCAGAAGCATCATTAGGGGAAAGGGGAACAGATTTTGTATAAATTATGGGTCTGGCTCACCTGGAGGCAGATGGGCGGGGCCCAATAGGGGAAATACAGTGTTTTTTTTAAATCCTTCTTCTTCTGTAGGATAAAAGGATTTGTTCCATATTTAGTCAGAAGCATCATTGGGGAAGGGGTGGATTTTGTATAAATGGTGGGTCTGGCCCCCTAGGGGCTGAGGGGCGGGACCCAATAGGGAAATATAGCAAATTCTTTAAATTCCTTCTTCTTCTGTAGGAAAGAAAGGATTTGATCCATCTTTGGTTTGGAGCATCCTTGGGTGAAGGGGAACCCATTTTGTATACACCGTGGGTCTGGCCCCTCTGGGGTCTGAGGGGCGGGGCGCAATAGGGGAAATAGAGGTAAAACCTTTAAAATCCTTCTTCTACCATAGGGATTAAGGGATTTTATCCTTATTTAGTCTGGAGCATCCTTGGGCCAAGGGGACTCAATTTCGTATAAACAGCGAGTGTGGTCCACCTGGGGGCAGAAGGGAGGGGCCCAATAGGGGAAACATAGCAAATTCTTCAAAATCCGTCTTCTTCTTTAGAATTGACAGGATTTTGTCCAAATTTGGTTTGAAGCATCCTTGGGTGAAGGGGAACCAATTTTGTATAAATAGTGTGTCCGACCCCCCTGGAGGCAGAGAGGTGGGGCCCAATAGGGGAAATAGAGGTAAAACCTTTAATATCCTTCTTCTACCATAGGGATTAAGGGATGTTATCCTAATTTAGTCTGGATCATCCTTGAGCCAAGTAGACTAAATTTTGTATAAGCAGTGGGTGGGGTCTCCAAGGGGGCAGAAGGGCGGGGCCCAATAGGGGAAATAGAGGTAAACTTTTAAAACCCTTCTTCTACCAAAGGGATGAAGGGGTTTCTTCCCAATTTGGTCTGGAGGATCTTGGGTAAAAGGGACTCAATTTTGTATAAGCAGTGAGTGTGGCCCCCCTGGGGGTAGAAGGGCGGGCCCAATAGGGGAAACATAGCAAATGATTTAAAAACCTTCTTCTTCTGTACGAACGACAGGATTTTGTCCAAATTTTATATGAAGCATCCGTGGGTGAAGGAGAACCAATTTTGTATAAACGGTGTGTCTAACCCCCCTGGAGGCAGAGAGGCGGGGCCCAATAGGGGAAATAGAGGTAAAACCTTTAAAATCCTTCTTCGACCATCGGGATTAAGGGATTTTATCCTCATTTAGTATGGAGCATCCTTGGGTCCTTGTATAATTGGTGGGTATGACCCCGCTAGGCGCATAGGGGTGGGGCTCTGTTTGAAGTTTGTTCAGGCTATATCTCAAGTACTGGATGAATCTTTCTGAAATTTCATATGTACTTACAGCACCTACCATGGAGTGCTATATCCTTACTTCATACCAATTATATTACACATATTCAGGTGAGCGTTACAGGCCCTCTGGGCCTCTTGTTGTTTGCTTGAAATTTACCGACAGCTGCCGTACGTTTTATTGACCTTTTTGACGTTTCTTCTCATTAAACTTAAGGGGACAACTTAGTGTAAGGTTTTTTTAAAATCTTGTCACAAAATGTTCATGATAATATATTTTGAATCTCTTTATGAACAATTCATGTGGATAAATTGACAAGAGACAATGTTTTCCTGGCATTTTTAATCAGTAATGGAGAAATCCTTAACTATAAAGGTCAATAAAACGTACGGCTGTACAGTTAAGGATTTCTCCATTACTGATTAAAATTGCCAGGAAAACATTGTCTCTTGTCAATTTATCCACATGAATTGTTCATAAAGAGATTCAAAATATATTATCATGAACATTTTGTGACAAGATTTTAAAAAAACCTTACACTAAGTTGTCCCCTTAAGTTTAATGAGAAGAAACGTCAAAAAGGTCAATCTTCCACCAAGGTTGATGTGGTTTGTAATGAAAGTGATGCATAATACTACAACAAATACCATATAACGTCAGAGTAGTGTTACCTTTAACAAGTATGTGAGAAACAAAGAAATAAATCTTATAACGTCAGAGTGGTGTTACCTGTAACAAGTATGTGAGAAACAAAGAAATAAATCTTATAACGTCAGAGTAGTGTTACCTGTAACAAGTATGTGAGAAACAAAGAAATAAATCTTATAACGTCAGAGTGGTGTTACCTGTAACAAGTATGTGAGAAACAAAGAAATAAATCTTATAACGTCAGAGTAGTGTTACCTGTAACAAGTATGTGAGAAACAAAGAAATAAATCTTATAACGTCAGAGTGGTGTTACCTGTAACAAGTATGTGAGAAACAAAGAAATAAATCTTATAACGTCAGAGTAGTGTTACCTGTAACAAGTATGTGAGAAACAAAGAAATAAATCTTATAACGTCAGAGTGGTGTTACCTGTAACAAGTATGTGAGAAACAAAGAAATAAATCTTATAACGTCAGAGTAGTGTTACCTGTAACAAGTATGTGAGAAACAAAGAAATAAATCTTATAACGTCAGAGTGGTGTTACCTGTAACAAGTATGTGAGAAACAAAGAAATAAATCTTATAACGTCAGAGTAGTGTTACCTGTAACAAGTATGTGAGAAACAAAGAAATAAATCTTATAACGTCAGAGTGGTGTTACCTGTAACAAGTATGTGAGAAACAAAGAAATAAATCTTATAACGTCAGAGTAGTGTTACCTGTAACAAGTATGTGAGAAACAAAGAAATAAATCTTATAACGTCAGAGTGGTGTTACCTGTAACAAGTATGTGAGAAACAAAGAAATAAATCTTATAACGTCAGAGTAGTGTTACCTGTAACAAGTATGTGAGAAACAAAGAAATAAATCTTATAACGTCAGAGTGGTGTTACCTGTAACAAGTATGTGAGAAACAAAGAAATAAATCTTATAACGTCAGAGTAGTGTTACCTGTAACAAGTATGTGAGAAACAAAGAAATAAATCTTATAACGTCAGAGTGGTGTTACCTGTAACAAGTATGTGAGAAACAAAGAAATAAATCTTATAACGTCAGAGTAGTGTTACCTGTAACAAGTATGTGAGAAACAAAGAAATAAATCTTATAACGTCAGAGTGGTGTTACCTGTAACAAGTATGTGAGAAACAAAGAAATAAATCTTATAACGTCAGAGTAGTGTTACCTGTAACAAGTATGTGAGAAACAAAGAAATAAATCTTATAACGTCAGAGTGGTGTTACCTGTAACAAGTATGTGAGAAACAAAGAAATAAATCTTATAACGTCAGAGTAGTGTTACCTGTAACAAGTATGTGAGAAACAAAGAAATAAATCTTATAACGTCAGAGTGGTGTTACCTGTAACAAGTATGTGAGAAACAAAGAAATAAATCTTATAACGTCAGAGTAGTGTTACCTGTAACAAGTATGTGAGAAACAAAGAAATAAATCTTATAACGTCAGAGTAGTGTTACCTGTAACAAGTATGTGAGAAACATAGAAATAAATCTGATAACGTCAGAGTGGTGTTACCTGTAACAAGTATGTGAGAAACATAGAAATAAAACCTGTAACGTCAGAGTAGTGTTACATGTAACAAGTATGTGAGAAACATAGAAGTAGAGCTACAACAATTTGTGACGTTTTTACGACTTTCTTATCCTCAAAAGAAATGGATTTTTCCGCCACATTTTTATTACATTGTCGAGTGTTTACGAACTACAAATATTACTAATTAAAGTCTTTTGAGGCGATAAGTTGGCAAATAGATTATTTTTTCTTCAGCAAAAAAACACAGTTGTGTCAACCTCTAAATATCAGCTTTAAATATTTTGTTATTATTTGATTTTCATAAATTATAAGTCTTCATAAAGTGAACTTTTCGTAAATGTTCAGAACTCATCATGTTTATTTGTCGAGGACGAAGGATAGTATGGTATGTTAACATATTGTGTAGTTCAATTTATTTGGAAATTATCTGAAATAACAATAGTTTTATAAAAAATACATAAGGTCCGTCAGAAAACAGAGAAGGCAGCTGAGTGTTTCAATAAAACGCCTTCCTAGAGTGTACCTGCAGTAATTCACACGGGTACGAATGTATATATTTCCCCAGACAACTCTGATGTCCGGGACGGTGTCTCTTTATCCGGAATGCTACCGACAGTTCTGAAGTTAGCCAAATGACAATACAAAATGCGATAGGATTAACTATAATCTTATCTATCACACGAGGACATGTTCAATGTCAAGGGAAACAAAATACCCCAGACCCTATGCATATTTTATTCACTTATGAATATAATAATATGAACTATATTTAGTAAAGAACGTAAAGGAATTGTAATATCCAAACATTTCACACTATCATACGAGTAATTTCTGTATAAGTTTTCTGTTCTGCATTGAATAAAAACGTTGGGATATATATAACATATATAAATATAGATATAAAGATGAGGCATATGATATTAAGGACATCTTTAACGTATTAGATTTTTTTAAAGTACGTTTTTACTAGAACTAGAATTACAACTAGAGTTGTTTTGACACCCGATAGTAATTTTATGAATACGAACCGCAGTTTCGTAGCAATCTTGTCGCTGACTTGGAAAAACAGGATATGTGAATTCCTCCTAATTAAAACGAGAAATACAGCGGACTGGTGTCTAACAAAATTATTTCGTCAAAAACAAATTGGTAGCAAATAGATGGTTCTGGAATATAGCTTCACCAGATCTCCATCGCAAGCAGCAGAATCCGCTCGATTCAAGAGTCACTTCCGCTGATATTGTCAAGAAAATATAATAAAGGGTTTTTCGTTTTAAGATTTGTAATTGCTTTGTTTTTAACACATATACTTAAAATAGTTCTTTTAGTTCAAGTCTGTAATTTTAACCACAGCTTTTCCAACAGATTACGGAACGGTTACTTCAACTCACTTCCTCAATGAATGTCTGTATCGGAGGGGCGCTAATCTTCAATCTAACAACTCCAGTATTTCAAGACTATAGACACACACTAACCGGTTGTTTACCACCCATGCTCAGCGGTAACTTCTGTCATTTAATTGTAGCAATGGAAACAAGTATGGTACTTATGCATAGTACCTAATTAACTTGCGTTGGAAAATATTGAAAAATAGTAAAACATATCTCGCTAGGAAACAGAAATGGCAGTTAAATGTTTCAACCATCACCCTAACAAGCATGTTCACTGTACCAATATAATGTGTACTCTTTGATTCAGTCCAGCTCCGTCCCTATGACTGGTATCATATGCACTTATCAGGAATATTTCCAATAGTACTGAATTTAACCAGGCGAATGTCAGACGGAGTGTTACCGCCGATAAATTTGGTCAGGAAGTCCACATACACAATTGCCAGGCGTAGCGTTTCTATTCGAGATAGACGTTTCTCGTACGTAAATGTCGGCAATACTCTCCTCAATGAATTAAACGCCTCATTTAAATTTTGCATCCTTCGTCGTTCACGGATATTTGCTTTCCTCCTCTGGTCCGAGTTTGCGCCAATAGTAGACGTGTGTCGGCCACTCTCAGCTTGGGATCGTCCATTCTGTGATCCTGTATCCGGGTTATCTCCCTTCGGTCGCTGACTCAACAAGATGCTTGGTTGTGTCAAGTAGTTTTGCTCATCATTTAGACTGGTATCAATACTCCGGACATTGGCTATCGGGTAAAGATCTTCAAGGTGGACAAAACAACAGCTGGACACCGGACAAAGACTGACCGCTCGCGAGGCTCCGTTGGTATCGGAACTATATTCCATTAAGTTTTGAAACCTCATTCTGTTCTGAATCACAGGGTACCTGTAACACAAAAACAAGAACCAAACAGAGCCTATATCATCATCATCGTCATTCTTTACTCCTCAAAAATGAGAGTGGTATATTACAGAAAGGATATGTTTGTATTGCAAAGCAGACTTTTGACAATATTAGGTATCAAATGTGATTAATTCATTTCTCATTAAGAAGTTCAAGTTCCTTCAAGTTCTTTATTACCTTGAGTTTTTTGACATATCGGTTTCAAAAGTGAGATATATTTACAATATTTATAGACAATACCAGCAATATATACAAAACAATACAATACCAGCAATATATACAATACAATACCAGCAATATATACAATACAATACCAGCAATATATACAATACAATACAATACAATACAATACCAGCAATGTACAAACAGTATGGAGAGTGTAACCAATAAGTTAATTGGTTCCTTACATTTGCCGCTTTTATAGATTTGGCCAAATTTAATGATAAAAATGAAACTCGTCTTCAACATCATTTAATTTACATACAATACACACTTTAAGAGTACGTTCAATATTTTGATATCTACCTTTTTCTATATCTAAATTATGATCAGATAATCTAATATTTGTAATTTCTTTCAAATATTCTTTAGTTGAATGGTTTTCTTAAGTAACACTGTAAATCAAACTGGTGATAAAGCTATGTATAGATATATCACTTTGCATATGTTCTTACTTTTTATTTGCATTCTTGTCTATATATAACAATAACAATCTCTAATAACATTATAACACATATCATCAATTATTTCTGTTTCCCATATTTAACCTAGGCCAAGTCTATGTAAATCATTTTCATGTTCAAAACCCATTTATCCTTATTCTCTAACATATATTTATAACATGCTTGCAAAATACAATTATTAGTCCTCTTTAACCTAATCCAATATTTAATAATTCTTATTTTTCTTACCAATGACATTGGATACCTTCCAAGTTCTAACTAAGCCATACTATTACAAGTATTTTTTCCTACGCCCAGCGGTCGTTTACAAAACAAAGTATGAGTTTTTTTTCAATATTAAGTATTTATGGGATTTACAAGAAGTAAACTTGTTGACAATTTTCCGGTATCATGCAATGTCTGTGGCCTCACCACTGTCTATGCAGCAACGGTATATTCACCCTGTTTTGGAATTAACATCATTTTGATAAATTAACTGGAATTAAAATATATCTTTGCTACTTTCCACAGAAAAAGGGTACTATCTTTGGCAGATTCATCATTCACATTTTGTTCAACATTATTGCGTCATGCACACTCTAAATGTATCTATGTCAATATCTGTTCTATTATTTGTGTAATATCAGCCATTGTGACGTTAGAATGAAGTCATTTGACGTGTTTTTAATGTTGGCTACATGACAAAATCTCCATGGGACCCTCTACTACAATGGATCACCAAGTCTTATAAGGTGTAAACAATCTCCATGGGACCCTCTACTACAATGGATCGCCAAGTCTTATAAGGTGTAAACAATCTCCATGGGACCCTCTACTACAATGGATCGCCAAGTCTTATAAGGTGTAAACAATCTCCATGGGACCCTCTACTACAATGGATCGCCAAGTCTTATAAGGTGTAAACAATCTCCATGGGACCCTCTACTACAATGGATCGCCAAGTCTTATAAGGTGTAAACAATCTCCATGGGACCCTCTACTACAATGGATCGCCAAGTCTTATAAGGTGTAAACAATCTCCATGGGACCCTCTACTACAATGGATCGCCAAGTCTTATAAGGTGTAAACAATCTCCATGGGACCCTCTACTACAATGGATCGCCAAGTCTTATAAGGTGTAAACAATCTCCATGGGACCCTCTACTACAATGGATCGCCAAGTCTTATAAGGTGTAAACAATCTCCATGGGACCCTCTACTACAATGGATCGCCAAGTCTTATAAGGTGTAAACAATCTCCATGGGACCCTCTACTACAATGGATCGCCAAGTCTTATAAGGTGTAAACAATCTCCATGGGACCCTCTACTACAATGGATCGCCAAGTCTTATAAGGTGTAAACAATCTCCATGGGACCCTCTACTACAATGGATCGCCAAGTCTTATAAGGTGTAAACAATCTCCATGGGACCCTCTACTACAATGGATCGCCAAGTCTTATAAGGTGTAAACAATCTCCATGGGACCCTCTACTACAATGGATCGCCAAGTCTTATAAGGTGTAAACAATCTCCATGGGACCCTCTACTACAATGGATCGCCAAGTCTTATAAGGTGTAAACAATCTCCATGGGACCCTCTACTACAATGGATCGCCAAGTCTTATAAGGTGTAAACAATCTCCATGGGACCCTCTACTACAATGGATCGCCAAGTCTTATAAGGTGTAAACAATCTCCATGGGACCCTCTACTACAATGGATCGCCAAGTCTTATAAGGTGTAAACAATCTCCATGGGACCCTCTACTACAATGGATCGCCAAGTCTTATAAGGTGTAAACAATCTCCATGGGACCCTCTACTACAATGGATCGCCAAGTCTTATAAGGTGTAAACAATCTCCATGGGACCCTCTACTACAATGGATCGCCAAGTCTTATAAGGTGTAAACAATCTCCATGGGACCCTCTACTACAATGGATCGCCAAGTCTTATAAGGTGTAAACAATCTCCATGGGACCCTCTACTACAATGGATCGCCAAGTCTTATAAGGTGTAAACAATCTCCATGGGACCCTCTACTACAATGGATCGCCAAGTCTTATAAGGTGTAAACAATCTCCATGGGACCCTCTACTACAATGGATCGCCAAGTCTTATAAGGTGTAAACAATCTCCATGGGACCCTCTACTACAATGGATCGCCAAGTCTTATAAGGTGTAAACAATCTCCATGGGACCCTCTACTACAATGGATCGCCAAGTCTTATAAGGTGTAAACAATCTCCATGGGACCCTCTACTACAATGGATCGCCAAGTCTTATAAGGTGTAAACAATCTCCATGGGACCCTCTACTACAATGGATCGCCAAGTCTTATAAGGTGTAAACAATCTCCATGGGACCCTCTACTACAATGGATCGCCAAGTCTTATAAGGTGTAAACAATCTCCATGGGACCCTCTACTACAATGGATCGCCAAGTCTTATAAGGTGTAAACAATCTCCATGGGACCCTCTACTACAATGGATCGCCAAGTCTTATAAGGTGTAAACAATCTCCATGGGACCCTCTACTACAATGGATCGCCAAGTCTTATAAGGTGTAAACAATCTCCATGGGACCCTCTACTACAATGGATCGCCAAGTCTTATAAGGTGTAAACAATCTCCATGGGACCCTCTACTACAATGGATCGCCAAGTCTTATAAGGTGTAAACAATCTCCATGGGACCCTCTACTACAATGGATCGCCAAGTCTTATAAGGTGTAAACAATCTCCATGGGACCCTCTACTACAATGGATCGCCAAGTCTTATAAGGTGTAAACAATCTCCATGGGACCCTCTACTACAATGGATCGCCAAGTCTTATAAGGTGTAAACAATCTCCATGGGACCCTCTACTACAATGGATCGCCAAGTCTTATAAGGTGTAAACAATCTCCATGGGACCCTCTACTACAATGGATCGCCAAGTCTTATAAGGTGTAAACAATCTCCATGGGACCCTCTACTACAATGGATCGCCAAGTCTTATAAGGTGTAAACAATCTCCATGGGACCCTCTACTACAATGGATCGCCAAGTCTTATAAGGTGTAAACAATCTCCATGGGACCCTCTACTACAATGGATCGCCAAGTCTTATAAGGTGTAAACAAAATTACTGCATACTTATATCTTATATTGCATGCCATGGAAGAGGAAGATACTTTGTCAGCCTTTAAACTAGTTTGAAGTAGATTTATTTCTGGTAATATACATTGTACAATACATTATATTTTCAATATATATAATCAACAACGATTCGGAAACAAGTACTAAGTACGTATATAATGTCCGTTTCGTTAGGTTAGATATACGATACTGACAGCAGACATAGTAATCATTAAATCATATTGAAATAATTAAGTTCTAATGCATATACATAAAATAATTTCGTAGAATGGCAGAAATATGAAGGGAACATGTAAACAATGTAACAATTTTCGATTAATGTGAATAGCAGTGATACTCAAGTAGGAAATGACACATTGGAGTGATATACGCCTAAACACAAACAAAATGAGAAACTTGTTCATTATATGGTTTTCATGCCCATTGCGCTCACTCACACTGTTAACACATCTGTTACATAGAAAATAATTTAAGATAAGTACACATACGTTGATTATCATATATTTTTAGTTAAAACGCTTGCGTTGCATGATATAATTCTGCACAGATGTAAAAATATCGAGATTAACTGCTTCCGGTAAATGTATATCACCATATAATAACAAATTAGTTGTGGTGTTGTGGGGGTAGTGATAATAAGTAAGTTGCCGTAAAACATTATAGTTCGGGCATATGAGTAAGTAATGGATATTATCCTCTATTTCCCCGCATGTACATAGTGGACTTTCTACAAGTTGTCTTTTAAATAGGTGGTCATTTAGAGTGCTGCATGATAGTCTTAGTCTGGTATGGTATATTTGGGCAATTCTTTTTCCAGAATAGTAGTAAGAAGGAGGGGACGGTCGTGACTCTTTTTCGAGGTATTTCTTAAAGTACGATAAAGAGGGATTTGTTCTAATTTCAACTGGCATATTATTCCAAGATGATATAGTGGAAGGTAAAAAGGATGACATATAGTAACTAGTTTTGCAACGGAGAGATGAAAGATTATTTGATTGTCGAGTACTATGCCTATTGGTATCTGCTATTTGCGTTGGATAAGGATGGATAGATATGCAGGAGTTATATTATATACCATTTTATAAAATTGAATAAGTTTATGCTTTTGGCGTCTTTCAGTTAGTGTACTCACTCCTACTTCGATTAAGAGTTTGTTTATACTGGTCAATTTAGTAGCCCCAGTTACAATTCTGGCTGCTTCTTTAGCCTTATTATAGACCTGACGGTTTCAACACCAGCTGCGGGAAGCAAATAGACCCACTGGTGATAAAGGTAAGTAAAGGTAATTGGTTACAATTGCAAAGGACACGAAAACGGAAAATATTATAATATCCTTGTATTTTACGTTTAAAATTGAACTCATATTTCCATACAAATATATTATTTTTTTATGGTACACAAAGGCAAATTTCTGTCAAGAAAAGAAAAGTTAAAACAGGGCGACAATACATTTTACATGCATAGGTATATATAACTACGTGTTACCGTATTTTTACTGACACATTAATACATATGTTACGATTAACTGCCAAGATAATCATAAGTATTTCGTTACAGTTGACAAACTATTACCATCTTTTTTCTCAGGGAATGGTCTCGTTCTGAATGCACTTTTTCGCATCATTCCTGTAATCACGATTTTAAAGATAAAAACACTCCCGGAAACAATCAAACACAAGCATCGGCAGTTAAAATACAGTATACAGTTACATGTAAAGTACCAGTGTCTTCATCTTTAGCTGGAATATATCCATTATGTGTGATCATTTAGATATAAACACACTTGAAAATCTAAAATAGAAAAACACTTTTAACAAAACTAAGACTTAGAGAATATTTGATGCGGGTTTCGCTAACAACAACAAAGTTCTTAATAGCATATGCTAAACTTTAATATAGGCTGTTCGGGATTGTAAAACAGAGCTGACAGGCCCTTTATAACATTAGGATTATACTTATTATATAAGTTATCATATCATTGCAGTTATTTTGATAAACATGTCGAGTGTAAACCAGTCTACATAAGATTACTAATAAATACGTCACGTTAATGCATTGTGTTACATGTAGTACTTACCGATACAAGCCTGTCTTCTTTGTGTTACTTTTAAAATCTCTAACTTCTCCACACTAACATAGAGGTACCACATTCCCTTTTAACCACCAACACGTTCCCTTCCGTGTCAGCACCATGTCGATGGTATTCGTTGTGTCTCTATTGTTCACGTGTTCATCACCATCTAATTTTATAAACCGTTTTCTTCAGTTCACCTCATATTGACACCCTTCCTCATGAAAATAAACTCCTACAACTTTACCGGCACCTTATAAGTCAAGCGAATTAGCATTATATACTATCGCCAGGATCTCATTTTCTGTCCTAAAACTGTACATAACTTTCGTCAGAAGGTAGGATCAGCGTATCGAAATGAACACACTCTTTGCGGAAACGACCATTTTAATAATAATGTTTGATTTAGACGTTGGTAATAAGAAACGCGAAAACGTAAATATCGGGATTAGCATGGATATTGACGGCGGAATATTGCAGTCGCCTTCGTAATTGACTTGGAAATAGACAGCACTATTGATTTGTGGTTTTAATTAAGTCTTTTCTTCCACCATTATACGGCCACGAAAGTCAAATGTCTAATATCAGTGTTTGGCTTCAAATGAACGATGCCGGAGCAAATCAAGTATTTCTCCTTCATATAATTTGTAGTAATACAAAACTGTATCGTATACAGTTAATTCTCATTTACCCTTCCATCATAAATACGGTAGTTCCACTATATAAACAATGCTTAATGGAGCATAAGTACCGTTTTTGTCCCAGAAATTAAGCTATTACACTATCAAACCACAACAGCGTAAAAGGATTGTTATACTCTTAAAGTGAATCGACCACAAAGGGTAAATGGAGAAATGGTTCTTTTGAAAGTTCTTATGTTTATAACACAAATAAGAAACTAAAAGTCAAATTCCTGTGACATGGAGGTCAAGTATTTCCCCAAACCTGGATATGGTTATGCTCATACACTATAGAGATACATAACCATTTAAAAGAAAAGTTTGAGATTGGAGATTTTGTGTGTAAAGTGAACGATTAAACATTCATTCAAGCTAAACAAAAGAAAAAGAAATTTATAAATGCATGATAGTATCACTCTAATAGGGTGGTATTGTGAAGTAAATACATGTCACTATAGTAGGATTGTATTGTAATATTGATATTTTTCTATTAGAGTTGTGTAATATCAATATCAATCTAGTAGGATTGTATTGATATGTTAATATTTCTCTGGCAGGGCTGTGTAATATCAATATGAATCTTTTAGTTGTGTATTATAATGTTAATATTCCTCTAGTAGGGTGATCTAATATCAATATGAATGTGTAGTTGTGTATTGTGAAATGAATATTCCTCTAGAAGGGCTGTATGGTAAAATTGATATTCCTCCAGAAGGGTTGCGTACCACCAATATCAAACTTGCAGTGAAAAATGGCTCGGCGGATTGATACTTGTTTCAAATATGGCGCCCGTTACGCTTCATCAAGATAGCAGTCCAATGACAACTAATGCTTGGTTCATTCACCATCTAGTTACAAGGAACATGTTCGGGATCCATTATGTCTAATTATACAAAAATAAATGCAGACAAACTTCTTAATTCATGGATGTACATTCAAATTTCTTTGGTGGTAACGTCAACAATGACGATTTCGTTCTTAAATATTCGACCGCGTCTGTGATGTTATCGAAGACTTTATTTTTCTGTTTCTTCAATTGAACGCGTATCCTTAAAGTTAGCAAGAGTTATCTTTCTTGGAGGAATTTTCTGTTTTGTTTACAATGCGACAATACAGAGCAGCTAGGAGCTGATATGCTAGATTGTGATGTTTCGGTTAAATTTACTGCTAACCAATGAGTAAGTACTATATAATCTGTATGTCCATACTACAGTTGATAATCGTATAGTGTACCTAGAACTGAGATAAATTCGAAAGAGAAGTTTGTTTATCTGAACACGTGTGTACCTGCTACTGCATCGAGAACCCTATCATAAATTCTTTATTTTATCTTGCAGTTTCTTACCCTCTCCGGAGGTTCTGTGAGTGTGACCTGATACCCTCTCCGGAGGTATTTTGAATGTTAAGCCTGCTGAATAAATCTTGAAACACCACAGCGTCACTCCATGAGCAGTGTGTCAATGCGCGTACATCACGACCGTTGTATACGAAAAGAAAAGTTCGAAGGGCTTCTCAAATTGCTTAATTTAGAATTTAAAAACCACGAAAGGAAACAAACAGTGTTGTTCACTGCGTTTTTTCTAAATTTACTCACATAAAGAAATAGATTCACTGGAACTATATTATCTAGCAACTAAGGCTATCGTAGTTACCATCTTGGCAACCCGCTTCGACTTTTTTGTGCGTTATGGAGCATTTAAACATTCATATTATTCATATTATTCATATTATTATAATTGTATTATAATGTTAGAATCAGTCTAGATGGATTGCTATTATAATTTTACTAGGGTTATAAGTAAGTGTTATCTATATAGTCACATTGCATTATAATGTTAATAACACTTCATTAAGCTTGTATTATATTGATATCAAACACATATGATTAGTAGGAATGTGTCATGTGATTGTATTATGTCAATATTTATTCATTTATTAAGATTGTATATATATCATATTATCCTAGTAGGATTACATTGTATAGTGTGTCAAAATGTCTTAAGTATGACTGTAGTCGGATTGGATGCTGTCAATAACACTCTAGTAGATTGTTTTGCCACGTTACTGTTGCTCATTGTGACCCCGTAAAAAAGTTCGAGTCATGCACACACGGAGTGAAATGTTTTGTACTGGGTCCCCGACGTGTTTCTTGTCATATGATATAACTTCGACAGACAGAAGTGTCAGTCATCACAATGGTGGTATCACATTCACCGAACAAACTCTACGTTAAAAAGAGATATCGGATTTAATAAGATAATCAAATACCATTAATATTTCAACATATCATATTTTCCAAATATTTGTGACATTGTTCGGTTGTTACTTGAAATTCAATCCATTAACATAAGACAGGTAGGTCGAGTAGTTTTGCTGCGGGTTTCCGTTTAGTTTGGTAGCCAACTGGTTGTTTCCGCACCAGTGAACTCTAGCTTTCTTACTAGACACGTGGAGGGGTATTGTGATAGACGTTAAATTACGTCAGAGCCACGGCCACTGACAAAGTGGCACGCGACAACCGGTCCCTGATAAATGATAGCACACGCGACTACCGTAATGCGCAGACGTGGACACGTGACGCATATTCACGTGACCTTCGTATGATGTGACGCCATTGATATTTTTTCTGTTTAATCGTTGCTAATTTCGTTTCCTGCTATAGCGTGATGCCTACCTATAGGAGGACATAAACAGTTGACGATAGATATCAGGTTTACAGACGTGTGTGACGATAAATCTTAAAACTCAATGTGTCTGTCATATGAACAAACTAATTAATTCCTCTTTTCATAAATATAATGAAGAGATTTAAAGACGAATTCGATGGGTTTTTTTTTAAATATTTTAAGCGAAAAATTCGTCATTCGTTCAGGCATAAATCATTGATATACAACACAGTTCTTTAATAACAAGATAATTCCAAACTCCACTCTGCTCATTGTTTATTGTTTTTAATACACCAATCTACCATTGCACCAAATTACTAATCTACCAATTCACAGATTCGTCAATTCATAACATACGATACATCATTTTACCAATTCACCAACCACTGATACACCTAGTCGTAAGAGGCGATTAATGTGGAGCCCCAGGCAGAATGGAGAGTCTACTACGAAGAGGACTGAGTAGAAACCAACATTGAGCTGCTGCCCCTATTACAACACCCGGGATCCTATTCGTTTCTCATGTTTCCTGTCTACTTTCTGTTTCCCTTTGTCCCTGTCCTCATATGACTCCTCACAAAACAAAAAGATCAAAAAGACGAGACACAATCTTCAAAAACACCAATTCAACAAATTCGTAGCCAATGTAAGATGATCGACGGACAAGCCATGCTATATATTACCCTTCTTCAAACAAGTCCGAAATAATCATATACCAGTCTATATAATTATCATTATAACCCTCATTTCACACATTCAGTGAGAGCAACAGGCAAACAAATGGTTGTATGTGTTTTCTTTAAGATTACAGCGACAAAAACTACAAGAGAATACGGACCTGACAACAAAACTCTTAATCAATAACAATGGAGCTAAGGAAGGAATTAACAAGCTCTAAATCTGAACCTGTGACGACGAATGAGCATCATAAATAACCTTACCACTTCAAAGACCGTGATAGCTGATATCCGTTCAAAAATATGTTCATTTTACTGGTTGATGATAATGTACTTTATTATGTTAGGTTGATAGTCAGTTACAATTACTTATCAATATTCGATGTGATGGATTTGTTTTAGGTTTATATACAAATGTGTAATTATTTGAAAGAGAAGTTATTAGAGAAGTTATTAAAAAGCAGTGACTGCATCGTGGCTGTATCAAATCTTGTCATCCTTTATAAATATGAATGAACATTTTTTGACAAAACCGTTATAGTTTATACCTGCATGAGTTATTACATATGCTTGTCCACTTATCTACTTCACAAAATCAATTTTGAAAAAAGGAAAACACTTCTGTACTAGAGTTGTTGCAGTAAGTGGTAGTTATTGATATATACCGTATGACACTGACATCTCTCAGTTTAGTTTATCAAAGCGTGGCCGTGTTATCTCAAGCGACATCAGACTGTGTACATAAGTCAAACATAAACACCATAAACGGCTGTGAGGAGCTACACAAACTCAACAGAGGCAGTGGGAATGAGATGACATGAACGGTATATCATTTCCATAGCTGATATATATATATATATATATTTGGCGACAGATTTATGTAATGATAACGGTATGTGATTTAATGAGTATGTACGCTGTCAACTTTCTCAATTTATTTATTTCAATTCGTATTTTTAACCAAATAATCTAAGTCCTTTCTGAAGTGGGCCGCGAGTTGTCTCCCTGTGACAAGGAAAATCACAGGTAACGCTACAGGTAGATGCCTATCAACAATCACCTCTCTCTTTAAAAAAAAAAAAAAACTGTGGAAAAAATTTCAGATTTATGTTCGGTCAATTCAGACAAGCCCTACTAAAAAATCCGTTTGATGTTCGGTTAATTTAGACAAAAGCTACTAAATGACATTTTCCCAAGAAAAATGCAGTACGTAAAATTGAAATAGTATTTTTACAGTATAATAACCTCACTTGATTATGTGGTAAACATGATACCGTTTGGCTGGTCTCTGTATTAAAATAACCCCTGAGGTTTTATAATAGAACATAATATGGCTGCTGTATCCCAGTGCATGTAATCAGAAGCCACTAATGAGAACCTTCTGCAGAATCGGGTGTTTTCCCTACATCCGCTGTGAAGGGCACGTTGCAGAAACTAAAATTTACCTGCCGCCCCAAATGCAATAATTGGTTGTATCTATATCTTTTTTTTCTCGCTTCCTTTCTCCTTCCTTTCGGCGTTGTCTCCCCAGACACCAGTCTTTATGTGGCATTTACTGTTGCGATGATGTCTAACCCCAAACAAACAACATCAAGTTATATAAGATATATGGGTTATGCCTACCAATGCATTAATTACCTCGTGGTTGCTCTGACATACTGGTACTTTAATATCCGGTGATAAATGCCATCATCATTTCACACTATTTAGATGGCGGTGTTTACGTTGATTTCGCTCACTTTGTTAAAATCGTTGCTGACCTAGATCATGAGGTGAGAGAAACAAGACACTTTCTAGAGCGCCATCACATGTCGCCTTATAGGGGGCTATGATATTTTCGGTTTTGTTTTGCTGTTGGCATTTGTATCGAATCCGAGGTCAGATTTTATTCCTATCTGTTGATACTGAAGAATATTTTGACCTTGTAATTGTATAAAAAAAAAATTCAAATATATAAAACAAAAGAATAAGCCAATCGTTCTTGAAACGCCGAGCGTTCAGCATCATTCACACCTTGGTTTGATTAAGTTTTCTTAATCAAATGTGACAAGTTTACCTTTATATAGGCGCAGACATTTTATAGTCGTCACACTGAACGTGTTTTAGCAATGGCACTTCAGTATTTTCCATGCCTTCATGTTCTCATTTAATACGGTGTTATGCATAGTATTGTCCTATTTTGAAGTTCCAAAGAAACGTTTCCACTCCGACTCTTACTGAGCGTGTGGATTGCCCTAGTCTACATAGTTCTGTCCGTTAGATAAGATAAACCATTAAGAACAAACTAAGGGGAACGCCTGCATCAGTTAGGCACCGTTTTCACCTCCCTGTGTCACCGTTCTGGTAACTATAAACCATACCGTGTGTATACACACCATTGCATTCGATAGTTGTATTATTCGTGTGATTAATTTAACAATTTATTGAAAATGTCTTTAATTATTCTGATAACTATGAACACTACTAACCTACTGAAGTGTGTCATATGTTAAATGTTTTTAACTGTTATCTGGGTATATTGTCATACATGTACATATACATTGTGTTACTGCAACTTTAAAATATGTTTTACTGCTTAGAATTAAACGGAACCCGTGTTGAAATTGTCCTCTCCTTCAAACGATAATAGAATGGGAACGTTCCTGTAATGTTTGTTTATAATGTACGTATGGGGGTCAGTATACTTTACATGCGGGTACCCATGTACTGTTATGTATCCCTCCAGGTTCTGAATGACGTGATGTATAGTATGTCTCCTTCATCCTGCACAACAATATATTATAATGTATTATCATTCTATTATAATTAAGTGAAGTGTTCAACTTTTTTCATGCTTGTTGTTTGCTTTTATGTTAATATATCTGGTATCATGTTACCGCCATCATCATCAGTGATAGTTGACAAGTTTTGTAGGTAGTTGGTGAGTTACTTTCCCGGGTTGAGGGGGGACAGAGTGGCGGGGTG
>NW_018480047.1:0-9082 GCF_002113885.1 Mizuhopecten yessoensis | reverse complement strand
GGGGGGTCCAATGCAGACACTTACCTTCCAGAAACACACAGTCTTGCCTCTGAAACCTTATGCGTTTCCTTTTCCTGTTTGTGTACGCTCTGGAAGATTATTTTGTATTTTATGAAAAGCTAGGCATTATTTTCAACACTATGATTTTTTATTATTTCCTGTCAATTTTCTTTAAGAATCACATTTTGTTATTTGTGGCGGTAATAACAGTTTCAGGGTCCAAACGTTTCGTTTACATTATGCGTTATAGGTAACGATCATGTGTGTCGTTCATGCTTTATATGGTATGAAAATAAAAAATGGACAGGATATTACCGACTTATCACAGACATTCCGAGATGTGAGCACCTACATGTACCTACATTGTATTAAAAACGGTTTATAAAAAATATCTACGACCAATACAGGTTTATAAATTTTACCTACTGCTTACACAACCTACGGGGAAAATCCAGTTTATGTTAACAGATTTTGATGATCAAAATTTAGATATCGAATAAAATGTTACTATGTGTTCGCCGGGGGAGGTAAAGGAGACAGAGAAAGTAGAAATAATTGGCGTCTACAATTTCGATCGAAGTAATGTTTAGGCTTGGATACTGATAATCCGGGACGGCAGCGTCGGACGCCAATGAATATGCAACACAAAAACCCCCACCTATGAATAAATTAATTTTACTGTCGCAAAATGTTCCTCGCCTGTTATCGCATTTCAATTTCAAGTTTCAAATAAATGTTTATGAGAGTATCATTTTCGCTACGATTTCAGCTTGCCTTTGATAAAAGATTGTCAATCAAGGCTATGTCGTTACAAACAATGTTTTAGGTCCTTAACTAAATTGTGTTAAATGCCTCCTGATATATCCTCAACTGTGTGTTCACCTATCTGTATTTGAAGTCCTTAACTAAATTGTGTTAAATGCCTCCTGATATATCATCAAATGTGTGTTCACCTATCTGTATTTGAAGTATTATGTGTGTTTGTTGGCAAATATAATTGAGGTAAAAAACTTTTTATGTGTGCTTGTTGGCAAACATGACTGTAGTACAATATATGATATGTGTGTTTGTTGGCAAATATAATTGTAGTACAATATCTTTTATTTTGTTTGTTTGTTGGTAAATATTATTGTGGTACAATGTATAATACTTGTATTTGTTGGTAAATATTATTGTGGTACAATGTATAATATTTGTGTTTGTTGGTAAATATTATTGTGGTTCAATGTAATATATTGGTGTTTGTTTGCTTATATAATTGTAGTACAATGTGTAATATTTTTGTTTGTTGGTAAATATTATTTTAGAAAAATACATACTTTTTGTGTTTGTTTGCTAATATCATTGTAGTAAATGTATTACAGTTGTGTTATTTGGTAAAGGTACCTGAGATAGTATATTTGTTGACACATTTATAGTTATAAAATATTTGTGTTTACATTTCTTAAAGTTGTTTTTGTTTGTGTTGGCAGTACACTGTTGGCAGTGGGTACATTTTATTGTTTTTGTTGGCAGTATACTTTTGGTAGTGGGTACATTGTTTTTGTTTGTGTTGGCAGTATACTTTTGGTAGTGGGTACATTTTATTGTTGTTGTTTGTGTAGGCAGTATACTTTTGGTGGTGGGTCCATTTTATTGTTTTTGTTTGTGTAGGCAGTAGTGGGTACATTGTTTTTGTTTGTGTTGGCAGTATACTTTTGGTAGTGGGTACCTTGTTTTTATTTGTGTAGGCAGTATACTTTTGGTAGTGGGTTCATTTTGTTTGTATAGGCAGTATACTTTTGGTAGTGGGTACATTATGTTTGTGTAGGCATTATACTTTTGGTAGGGGGTACATTTTGTTTGTGTAGGCAGTATACTGTTGGTAGTGGGTACATGTTATTGTTGTTGTTTGTGTAGGCAGTATACTGTTGGTATTGGGTACATTTTATTGTTTTTGTTTGTGTTGGCAGTATACTTTTGGTAGTGGGTACATTTTGTTAGTGTAGGCAGTATACTTTTGGTAGTGGGTTCATTTTGTTTGTATAGGCAGTATACTTTTGGTAGTGGGTACATTTTATTGTTTGTGTTTGTGTAGGCAGTATACTTTTGGTGGTGGGTACATTTTATTGTTTTTGTTTGTGTATGCAGTATACTTTTGGTAGTGGGTACATTTTATTGTTTTTGTTTGTGTATGCAGTATACTTTTGGTAGTGGGTACATTTTGTTAGTGTAGGCAGTATACTTTTGGGAGTGGGTAATTGTTTTTGTTTGTGTAGGCAGTATACTTTTGTTAGTGGGTACATTTTATTGTCTTTGTTTGTGTAGGCAGTACACTGTTGGTAGGGGGTACATTTTATTGTTTTTGTTTGTGTAGGCAGTACACTGTTGGTAGTGGGTACATTTTATTGTTGTTGTTTGTGTAGGCAGTATACTGTTGGTAGGGGGTACATTTTATTGTTTTTGTTTGTGTATGCAGTATACTTTTGGTAGTGGGTACATTTTGTTAGTGTAGGCAGTATACTTTTGGGAGTGGGTAATTGTTTTTGTTTGTGTAGGCAGTATACTGTTGGTAGTGGGTACATTTTATTGTTGTTGTTTGTGTAGGCAGTATACTTTTGGTGGTGGGTCCATTTTATTGTTTTTGTTTGTGTAGGCAGTATAATTTTGGTAGTGTGTACATTTTATTGGTTGTGTTTGTGTAGGCAGTATACTTTTGGTGGTGGGTACATTTTATTGTTGTTGTTTGTGTAGGCAGTATACTGTTGGTAGTGGGTACATGTTATTGTTGTTGTTTGTGTAGGCAGTATACTGTTGGTAGTGGGTACATGTTATTGTTGTTGTTTGTGTAGGCAGTATACTTTTGGTGGTGGGTACATTTTATTGTTGTTGTTTGTGTAGGCAGTATACTTTTGGTGGTGGGTCCATTTTATTGTTTTTGTTTGTGTAGGCAGTATAATTTTGGTAGTGGGTTCATTTTATTGTCTTTGTTTGTGTAGGCAGTACACATACTTTTGGTAGGGGGTACATTTTGTTTGTGTAGGCAGTATACTGTTGGTAGTGGGTACATTTTATTGTTTTTGTTTGTGTAGGCAGTATAATTTTGGTAGTGGGTACATTTTATTGGTTGTGTTTGTGTAGGCAGTATACTTTTGGTAGTGGGTACATTTTATTGTCTTTGTTTGTGTAGGCAGTACACTATTGGTAGTGGGTACATTTTATTGTTTTTGTTTGTGTAGGCAGTATAATGATGGTAGTGGGTACATTTTATTGTTTTTGTTGGCAGTATACTTTTGGTAGTGGGTACATTTTCTTGTTGTTGTTTGTGTAGGCAGTATACTGTTAGTAGTGGGTACATTTTATTGTTTTTATTTGTGTAGGCAGTATACTTTTGGTGGTGGGTACATTTTATTGTTGTTGTTTGTATAGGCAGTATACTGTTGGTAGTGGGTAAATTTTGTTTGTGGGTGGGTACATTTTGTTTGTGTAGGCAGTATACTGTTGGTATTGGGTACATTTTATTGTTTTTGTTTGTGTTGGCAGTATACTTTTGGTATTGGGTACATTTTATTGTTTTTGTTTGTGTGGGCAGTATCCTTTTGGTAGGGGTTACTTTTTTTTGTTTTGTTTGTGTAGGCAGTATACTGTTAGTAGTGGGTACATTTTATTGTTTTTATTTGTGTAGGCAGTATACTTTTGGTAGTGGGTTCTTTTTATTGTTTTTGTTTGTGTAGGCAGTATAATGATGGTAGTGGGTACATTTTATTGTTTGTGTTTGTGTAGGCAGTATACTTTTGGTGGTGGGTACATTTCATTGTTTTTGTTTGTGTAGGCAGTATAATGTTGGTAGTGGGTAAATTTTATTGTTTTTGTTTGTGTAGGCGTTTGTATAGGCAGTATACTTTTGGTAGTGGGGAAATTTTATTGTTTTTGTTTGTGTAGGCAGTATACTGTTGGTAGTGGGTAAATTTTGTTTGTGTAGGCAGTATAATGTTGGTAGTGGGTACATTTTATTGTTTTTGTTTGTTTAGGCAGTATATTTTTGGTAGTGGGTACATTTTATTTGTGTATGCAGTATACTGTTGGTAGTGGGTACATTTTATTGTTGTTGTTTGTGTAGGCAGTATTCTTTTGGTAGTGGGTACATTTTATTTGTGTAAGCAGTATACTGTTGGTAGTGGGTACATTTTATTTGTGTAAGCAGTATACTGTTGGTAGTGGGTACATTTTATTTGTGTAAGCAGTATACTGTTGGTAGTGGGTACATTTTATTGGTGTTGTTTGTGTAGGCAGTATACTTTTGGTAGTGGGTACATTTTATTGTTTTTGTTTGTTTAGGCAGTATACTTTTGGTAGTGGGTACATTTTATTTGTGTAGGCAGTATACTGTTGGTAGTGGGTACATTTCATTGTGTTTGTTTGTGTAGGCAGTCTACTTTTGGTAGTGGGTAATTGTTTTTGTTTGTGTGGGCAGTACACTTTTGGTAGTATTGTTTTTGTTTGTGTTGGCAGTATACTTTTGGTTGTGGGTACATTTTATTGTTATTGTTTGTGTAGGCAGTTTACTTTTGGTAGTGGGTAATTGTTTTTGTTTGTGTCGGCAGTATACTTTTGGTAGCGGGTACATTTTATTTGTGTAGGCAGTATACTGTTGGTTGTGTGAGGCGTTTTTATTGTTTTTGTTTGTGCAGGCAGTATACTTTTGGGAGTGGGTTCATTTTGTTGTTGTTGTTTGTGTAGGCAGTATACTTATGGTAGTGGGTACATTTCATTGTTTTTGTTGGTGTAGGCAGTATACTGAGTATACCTTTGGTAGTGGGTACATGTTATTGTTGTTGTTTGTGGAGGCAGTATACTGTTGGTTGTGTGAGGCGTTTTTATTGTTTTTGTTTGTTTCGGCAGTATACTTTTGGTAGAGGCAGTATACTTTTGGTAATGGGTACATTTCATTGTTTTTGTTTGTGTGGGCAGTACACTTTTGGTAGTATTGTTTTTGTTTGTGTGGGCAGTACACTTTTGGTAGTGGGTAGATTTTATTGTTTTTGTTTGTGGAGGCAGTATACTGTTGGTAGCGGGTACATTTTGTTTGTGTTGGCAGTATACTTTTGGTAATGGGTACATTTCATTGTGTTTGTTTGTGTAGGCAGCATACTTTTGGTAGTGGGTAATTGTTTTTGTTTGTGTTGGCAGTATACTTTTGGTAATGGGTACATTTCATTGTTTTTGTTTGTGTAGGGAGTATACTTTTGGTAGTGGGAACATTTTATTTGTGTATGCAGTATACTGTTGGTATTGGGTACATTTTATTGTAGGCAGTATACTTTAGGTAGTGGGTACATTTTGTTGTTGTTGCTTGTGTAGGCAGTATACTTATGGTAGTGGGTACATTTTGTTCGTGTAGGCAGTATACTTATGGTAGTGGGTACATTTTGTTGTTGTTGTTTGTGTAGGCAGTACACTTTTGGTAGTGGGGACATTTTATTTGTGTAGGCAGATTACTGTTGGTCGTGGGTACATTTTATTGTCTTTGTTTGTGTAGGCAGTGTACATTTCATTGTTTTTGTTTGTGTGGGCAGTACACTTTTGGTAGTGGGGACATTTTATTGTTTTTGGTATTGGGTACATTTTATTGTCTTTGTTTGTGTAGGCAGTTTACTTTTGGTAGTGGGTAATTGTTTTTGTTTGTGTAGGCAATATACTTTTGGTAGTGGGCAGTATACTGTTGGTTGTGTGAGGCGTTTTTATTGTTTTTGTTTGTTTAGGCGGTATACTTTTGGGAGTGGGCACATTTTATTTGTGTAGGCAGATTACTGTTGGTCGTGGGTACATTTTATTGCTGTTGTTTGTGTAGGCAGTCTACTTTTGGTAGTGGGTAATTGTTTTTGTTTGTGTGGGCAGTACACTTTTGGTAGTGGGGACATTTTATTTGTGTAGGCATTATACTGTTGGTAGTGGGTACATTGTAGGCAGTATACTTTAGGTAGTGGGTACATTTTGTTCGTGTAGGCAGTATACTTATGGTAGTGGGTACATTTCATTGTTTTTTTTTGTGTAGGCAGAACACTTTTGGTAGTGGGTAATTGTTTTTGTTTGTGTTGGCAGTATACTTTTGGTAATGGGTACATTTCATTGTGTTTGTTTGTGTAGGCAGCATACTTTTGGTAGTGGGTAGATTTTATTGTTTTTGTTGGTGTAGGCAGTACACTTTTGGTAGTATTGTTTTTGTTTGTGGAGGCAGTATACTTTTGGTGGTGGGTACATTTTATTGGTTTTGTTTGTGTAGGCAGTATGCTTTTGGTAGTGGGTTCATTTTATTGTTTTTGTTGGGGTAGGCAGTATACTTTTGGTTGTGGGTACATTTTATTGTAGGCAGTATACTTTGTATACTGTTGGTAGTGGGTTCATTTTGTTGTTGTTGTTTGTGTAGGCAGTCTACTTTTGGTAGTGGGTAATTGTTTTTGTTTGTGTTGGCAGTATACTTTTGGTAGGGGGTACATTTTGTTGTTGTTGTTTGTGTAGGAAGTATACTGTTGGTAGTGGGTTCATTTTGTTGTTGTTGTTTGTGTAGGCAGTTTTATTGTTTTTGTTTGTTTCGGCAGTATACTTTTGGTTGTGGGTACATTTTATTGTCTTTGTTTGTGTAGGCAGGACACTATTGGTAGTGGGTACATTTTGTTCGTGTAGGCAGTATACTTTAGGTAGTGGGTACATTTTAGTGTTTTTGTTTGTGTAGGCCGTATACTTTTGGTAGTGGGGACATTTTATTGTTTTTGATTTTGTTGGCAGAATACTTTTGGTAGTGGGAACGTTTTATTGTTTTTGTTTGTGTCGGCAGTATACTTTTGGTAGGGGGTACATTTTATTTGTGTAGGCATTATACTTTTGGTAGGGGGAACATTTTATGGTTTTTGTTTGTTTAGGCGGTATACTTTTGGGAGTGGGTACATTTTATTGCTGTTGTTTGTGTAGGCATTATACTTTTGGTAGGGGGAACATTTTATGGTTTTTGTTTGTTTAGGCAGAATACTTTTGGTAGTGGGAACATTTTGTTGTTGTTGTTTGTGTAGGCAGTCTACTTTTGGTAGTGGGTAATTGTTTTTGTTTGTGTGGGCAGTACACTTTTGGTAGTGGGTAGATTTTATTGTTTTTGTTTGTTTAGGCGGTATACTTTTGGGAGTGGGCACATTTTATTTGTGTAGGCAGATTACTGTTGGTCGTGGGTACATTTTATTGTCTTTGTTTGTGTAGGCAGTACACTTTTGGTAGTGGGGACATTTTATTTGTGTAGGCATTATACTGTTGGTAGTGGGAACATTTTGTTGTTGTTGCTTGTGTAGGCAGTATACCTTTTGGTAGTGGGTACGTTTTATTGTTTTTGTTTGTTTAGGCGGTATACTTTTGGGAGTGGGTACATTTTATTTGTGTAGGCAGTATACTTATGGTAGTGGGTACATTTTGTTCGTGTAGGCAGTATACTTTGTATACTGTTGGTAGTGGGAACATTTTATTGTTTTTGGTTGTTTAGGCAGTATACTGTTGGTTGTGGGTACATTTTATTGCTGTTGTTTGTGTAGGCAGTACACTTTTGGTAGTATTGTTTTTGTTTGTGCAGGCAGTATACTTTTGGGAGTGGGCACATTTTATTTGTGTAGGCAGTATACTTTAGGTAGTGGGTACATTTTGTTCGTGTAGGCAGTATACTTATGGTAGTGGGTACATTTCATTGTGTTTGTTTGTGTAGGCAGCATACTTTTGGTAGTGGGAACATTTTGTTGTTGTTGCTTGTGTAGGCAGTATACTTTAGGTAGTGGGTACATTTTGTTCGTGTAGGCAGTATACTTATGGTAGTGGGTACATTTCATTGTGTTTGTTTGTGTAGGCAGAACACTTTTGGTAGTGGGTAGATTTTATTGTTTTTGTTGGTGTAGGCAGTATACTGAGTATACCTTTGGTAGTGGGTACATGTTATTGTTGTTGTTTGTGTAGGCAGTGTACATTTCATTGTTTTTGTTTGTGTCGGCAGTATACTTTTGGTTGTGGGTACATTTTATTGGTTTTGTTTGTGTAGGCAGCATACTTTTGGTAGTGGGTTCATTTTGTTTGTGTAGGCAGTTTACTTTTGGTAGTGGGTAATTGTTTTTGTTTGTGTTGGCAGTATACTTTTGGTAGGGGGTACATTTTATTGTTGGTGTTTGTGTAGGCAGTACACTTTTGGTAGTGGGGACATTTTATTGTTTTTGGTATTGGGTACATTTTATTGTAGTATATTTTTGGTAGTGGGTACATGTTATTGTTGTTGTTTGTGTAGGCAGTCTACTTTTGGTAGTGGGTATATTTTATTGTTGTTGTTTGTGTAGGCAGTCTACCGTTGGTAGTGGGTACATGTTATTGTTGTTGTTTGTGTAGGCAGTGTACATTTCATTGTTTTTGTTGGTGTAGGCAGTATACTGAGTATACCTTTGGTAGTGGGTACATGTTATTGTTGTTGTTTGTGTAGGCAGTCTACTTTTGGTAGTGGGTACGTTTTATTGTTTTTGTTTTTGTAGGCAGTATACTTTGTATACTGTTGGTAGTGGGTTCATTTTGTTGTTGTTGTTTGTGTAGGCAGTACACTGTTGGTAGTGGGTATATTTTATTGTTTTTGTTGGTGTAGGCAGTATACTGAGTATACCTTTGGTAGTGGGTACATGTTATTGTTGTTGTTTGTGTAGGCAGTTTACTTTTGGTAGTGGGTAATTGTTTTTGTTTGTGTCGGCAGTATACTGTTGGTTGTGTGAGGCGTTTTTATTGTTTTTGTTTGTGTTGGCAGTATACTTTTGGTAGGGGGTACATTTTGTTGTTGTTGTTTGTTTAGGCAGTATACTTTTGGTGGTGGGTACATTTTATTGTTGTTGTTTGTGTAGGCAGTATACCGTTGGTAGTGGGTACATTTCATTGTTTTTGTTTGTGTAGGCAGTACACTTTTGGTAGTGGGTACATTTTATTGTTTTTGTTTGTGTAGGCAGTATACTTTTGGTAGCGGGTACATTTTGTTTGTGTAGGCAGTATACTGTTGGTTGTGGGTACATTTTATTGTTTTTGTTTGTGTAGGCAGTATACTGTT
>NW_018480046.1:612368-645968 GCF_002113885.1 Mizuhopecten yessoensis | reverse complement strand
CTCTGGGCCTCTCTGTTATTGAGAAGAAGTTGTTTAAAGGGGAAAATTGACGCTGGACGGACACCGCACCACGGCAAAATCTCATTTGCCCTTCGGGCAGGTGAGCTAAAAATATAGGTCAGTGACCTACTTTTGATACATGACAGACTGCCTTACCTAAGTAAACTCATGCCCCAGGTATGAAGTTACAATGGCAAGGAGTGTATGTCGGGGATAGAGCCAAGGCGGAAGGACAGAAGGATGGACGGACGGACGGGTACAACGCAATCAACTACCATATCCGCCCAGCCCCCCGAGAATGCACTGACATCTGCATGTTGCTGTCTAATGGTGGAGGAAAGTCACAATGGAAAACCACGGTGCCTTCTATAGGATTTCAACCTACTCAGTACTCACTAAATCTATATTTTTTACAAAGAATACACGACTTTTTCCTTTGGAAAGATAAGCCTAGGACTATATGCTGCCTTACATTTGAGGTTTAAGCTATATTACAAATTGCATCAGCAGCTCCGTTTCGTTCGTCAGAAATGGCGGTATTAACGTAGTAACATGGCAGAAAGGGGCCCCGGTGAAAAGTTCCGTTTACTTCGGATTCTCGGAGACGCTTTTCAGAATCGTATCCAACGTATAATGAAGTTGTACAATAATATAATGAAGTTGTGCAACATCATGATGTTTGTGAATAATATGATGACGGAATGGTATAATGATAAACTATCGAATAATATAACGATTACACTAAATCATATAATGACGAAAGCATATAATATAATGATAAAATCAAATCACATAATGATGAAATCAAATAATATAATGATGATATCAAATAATATAATGATAAAATCGAATAATATAATGATAAAATCAAATCATATATGGATGCAATCATATAATATAATGAAAATATCAATTCATATAGTATTTTTATGCCATATGTGACAGCTATGGCGTTCCATACAAGAGCAAAACCTTAACGTTGAGTTTTTTTCTAAGTCCAGAAATTTGAGGTTTTTAGCAAAAAAATACAGAAATCGTTGAAATGCTGGTAAAGAGTGTTGTAATGCATTCAGCTATACATCCCATGATACACCTATGACCCAAGTTTGGTTGCTCTAGTATTTATACTTTGTCAGAAACAGCCTAATATGTAAGAGCTAAACATAAAACCTCAACGTTGAGTTTTTTCTAAGTCCAGAAATTTGAGGTTTTTAGCCAAAAAATACAGAAATCTTTGAAATGCTAGTAAAGAGTGTTGTAATGCATTCAGCTACACATCCCATGATACACCTATGACCCAAGTTTGGTTGCTCTAGCATTTATACTTTGTCAGAAACAGCCTAATATGTAAGAGCTAAACACAAAACCTTAACGTTGAGTTTTTTTCTAAGTCCAGAAATTTGAGGTTTTTACCAAAAGTTGCAGTAATCGAATAAAATGTTTTAGTGCAGTAGGCTCCACTACCCATGCTACATCTATGATCGAGGTTTTGTTGGTGTAGCTTTGTCAGAAACAGAGCTAAACGCAAAACCTTAACATTGTTGAAGCCGCCGTCGCCGTCGGAAAGCAGCGCCTATGTGTCTTTCCGACATCCGTCGCAGGCGACACAAAAATAGGACATAAGACCAATCAACATACAAAGAAAAGATTAAGAAACTAAACACTTGATAATTACTAATGTCAAACTTTTCTAG
Source organism: Mizuhopecten yessoensis (assembly GCF_002113885.1). Lineage (NCBI taxonomy): Eukaryota > Metazoa > Mollusca > Bivalvia > Pectinida > Pectinidae > Mizuhopecten > Mizuhopecten yessoensis. The sequence goes on along the minus strand of NW_018480046.1, from coordinate 644,274 downwards.
TATATCCATTTTCAGGTAATAAGATTAAGTCGTCTCCAAGCATCAACTAGGGAAATATTTTGTACAATCTACGTAGCAACACTGTGTGGTGACCTCTATCGCCTCTTCGCTGATTTATGAACATATTCCCTTTCCTTGTCGTTTGGTATTTAAATCCACCGGCGCATCAGGCACGTGTGAAATATCAAGTTGACCCGACCCGTTAAGGAATGTTTATAGCACTTGTAGTTGTATTGTGTACCTGTACAGTTTTTAAAAAGTGTAAATGTACATAAATGTCTTATATTGTAGTTGTTTTGTGTCGGCTGCTTTCGGCCATCGTAAAGAACCCTGTCAGTTTTTATAATTACAATACAGATTACATGTTAAGGCTTACAACGCGAGTTAAAAAACTTGCTATTGAGAATTGAAGAAAACACTTCTAGAATTCGTTTGACTTGTTACCTCACAAACCATTTCTTCCGGCATCATTCTAAGAAGGCGTGGACATTTTAGTTTATGGCTTAATTAGTAAAGAGCATGGTCCTCCTGAGGTATGAAAAGCGCATTTCCCCTCAAATCGAACCGGAACACACCTGTGATTCACCCATTTGTTCTAATCGGCTATCGATAAAAAAACGCTTACCTGATGCATTGAGAAATCCATCATATCAATAACCCTACACTTAGTACCCCGTGCCGTACACTAGGAGAGAAACGGTCTTACGACTTTTAGGCACTATTACGTCATATGGATGTAATAACCCGATAGACTCTGTTCGGAAATTGTCCATAATTCAATCATAATTTTGTAATATCTTTGTTCACTCCTCAAAGGAGACGTGAACGTTATTATTGAATCGACATACCAATAGCCAAACCAAATACAATGTTACGTTTGAAGACATAACAGAAATTCTCGAGAAACCAACCTTAACATTCGAAAACTATCTTTGGAAATTACCGTGAAGGGGGATTGATAATAAAACCCCTCATGTAACGCAGAATTTCAAGAAAAACTAATTTGCAAACGAGGGGATAGATTCCATTGGTATAAAAACATCATACATCAAATGTCCTTCCAACTACCCTTCTTCAGGTACGAAAGTGCTCCAAACATTTCTTACAATTATTCTAACCCAATTGCTTCGAAGGTTTTTACCTACAAGCAAACTCTGCAACAGCTGAAATTAGATAACCTTAGAATTACTCCTCCTACAGCATGTCCTTGTCCGACTTGACATGTAGTAACTGTCTAAATATTATCAAGCATGCAAAACTACGAGAGCTCTTCAGGACAGGTCCTTATAATCGAGAGACACCTACTATCAACTTGATTGTGAATAGAAACGTGAAGGTCAACACAACTGTAGTTTGAAATCAAAATGAATAAAACTAGGGTAAAATATTGAAAAGTACAGAGATTATGTGGCCAGTTTTGCAGAGGTAGAGTGTTTTTCCTCCATCGACGACACCCACTATGTAAATTGTAGTTACAAAAGACTAATGCCAAGTTTTCAATGTGAAAACCAGAATAGTGATAACAAAACCACTAGACACACTTATCAGATCCAAAACCACTAGACATACTGATCAGATACAAACCCCGATAGTTATACCGCACAAAGAGATGTAATCACTGTAGAACATTTCCAATAACATCAAAACAGTGAGACCTCAATCTTAACCATTTATATTGAACTTCAACCTACGCATGTCCGTCAGCTTTCCTCATTTGTCATGGAAATTCTGTTATTGTACATCAAGCCTATGAATATTAAATCTTTGGGCTACACAAATGTTACCATTATATCCTGTAGTGATAAGCTCTCCGATACATTCAAGCTCACATGATACCAGAAACAAGTCGGCAAGGTTTGTTCCCATGCCGTCAGTCATCTTGACAATTTAGACACCGAACTCAATGATAATGTTGTAAAAAGATGATATAATCTCAGTTCATAGTATATTTGCATTTGTCATGTTTTTCAATTGAATCTACTTCAAAATATTTCAAAACCATATATTTGTATCGCTGTTGCCTTTTGTCTGTTAAGAAAAACTCTCATATTAATAGAACCAGGTGCTCTTACAGTTAATTTGAAGTTATGAAAGTGTATAGAGTTGGATTATGACAGTGTATGGAACGAGAGGTATCACAGTGTATATAGTGAGAGGTATGACAGTGTATATAGTGTGAGGTATGACAGTGTATATAGTGTGAGAGGTATCACAGAATATATAGTGTGAGGTATGTCAGTGTGTACAGTAAGAGGCATGACAAAGTATATAGTGAGAAGTATGACATTGTATACTGTACAGTGAGAGGTATAACAATGTATACAGTGAGAGGTATGACAGTGTATATAGTGAGAAGTATGACAGTGTTTAAAGTGAGAGGTATGGCAATGTATATAATAAGAGGTATAAAAATGTATATAGTGAGAGGTATGACATTGTATACTGTACAATGAGAGGTATAACAATGTATACAGTGAGAGGTATGACAATGTATATAGTGAGAGGTATGAGAGTGTATACAGTAAGAGTTGTTGCAATCTATATAGTGAGAAGTATGACAGTGTACACTGCACAGTAAGAGGTATAACAATGTATACAGTGAGAGGTATGACAGTGTATACAGTGAGAGGTATGACAATGTAAAAAGTGAGAGGTATGGCAATGTATACAGTGAGAAGTATGACAATGTATACAGTGAGAAGTATGACATTGTATACTGTACAGTGAGAGATATGGCAATGTAAAAAGTGAGAGGTATGACAGTGTATATAGTGAGAGATATGATAATGTATACAGTGAGAGATATGACAATGAATACAGTGAGAGGTATGGCAGTGTATACAGTGAGAGGTATGACAATGTATACAGTGAGAGTTATGGCAATACATACAGTGAGAGGTATGACAATATATGTAGTGAGAGGTATGACAATGAATACAGTGAGAGGTATGGAAGTGTATACAGTGAGAGGTATGACATTGTATACAGTGAGAGATATGGCAATGTATACAGTGAGAGATATGACAATGAATACAGTGAGAGGTATGGCAGTATATACAGTGAGAGGTATGACAATGTATACAGTGAGAGTTATGACAATACATACAGTGAGAGGTATGACAATATATACAGTAAGAGGTATGACAATGTATACAGTGAGAGGTATGACAGTGTATACAGTGAGAGATATGGCAATGTATACAGTGAGAGTTATGACAATACATACAGTGAGAGGTATGACAATATATACAGTAAGAGGCATGACAATGTATACAGTGAGAGGTATGACAGTGTATACAGTGAGAGGTATGGCAGTGTATACAGTGATAGTTAGGACAATGTATACAGTGAGAAGTATGACAGTGTACACTGAACAGTAAGTGGTTTAACAATGTATACAGTGAGAGATATAACAATGTATGACAGTGTATACAGTGAGAGGTATGCCAATGTAAAAAGTGAGATGTATGGCAATGTATACAGTGAGAGGTATGACAATGTATACAGTGAGAGATATAACAATGTATGACAGTGTATACAGTGAGAGGTATGCCAATGTAAAAAGTGAGATGTATGGCAATGTAAAAAGTGAGAAGTATGACAATGTATACAGTGAGAAGTATGACATTGTATACTGTACAGTGAGAGATATGGCAATATATACAGTGAGAGGTATGACAGTGTATATAGTGAGAGGTATGACAATGTATACAGTGAGGGTTATGGCAATACATACAGTGAGAGGTATGACAATATATACAGTAAGAGGTATGACAATGTATACAGTGAGAGGTATCACAGTGTATATAGTGAGAGGTATGACATTGTTTAAAGTGAGAGGTATGACAATGTATATAATAAGAGGTATGAAAATGTATATAGTGTGAGGTTTGACAGTGTATAAAGTGTGAGTTATGGCAATGTATACAGTGAGAGGTATGACAGTTTATACAGTGAGAGGTATTACAATATATTCAGTTAGAGGTATGACCATGAATACAGTGAGAGGTATGACAATGTATACAGTGAAAGTTATGGAAATACATACAGTGAGAGGTATGACAGTATCTCTCACTGTATGTATTGCCATAACTCTCACTGTATTCATTGTCATACCTCTCACTACATATATTGTCATACCTCTCACTGTATGTATTGCCATAACTCTTACTGTATGCATTGTCATCCCTCTCACTGTATTCATTGTCATATCTCTCACTGTATACATTGTAATATCTCTCACAGTATACGTTGTCATACCTCTCACTGTATGTATTGCCATAACTCTCACTGTATTCATTGTCATACCTCTCACTATAGATATTGTCATACCTCTCACTGTATGTATTTCCATAACTCTCACTGTATACATTGTCATACCTCTCACTGTATATATTGTCATATCTCTCACTGTATACATTGCCATATCTCTCACTGTATACATTGTTATACCTCTCACTGTTCAGTGTACACTGTCATACTTCTCACTATATACATTGTCATACCTCTCACTGTATACACTGTCGTACCTCTCACTGTATTCATTGTCATATCTCTCACTGTATACATTGCCATATCTCTCACTGTATACACTGTCATACGTCTCACTGTATACATTGTCATACCTCTTACTGTATATATTGTCATACCTCTCACTGTATGTATTGCCATAACTCTTACTGTATACATTGTCATACCTCTCACTGTATACACTGCCATACCTCTCACTGTATTCATTGTCATACCTCTCACTACATATATTGTCATACCTCTCACTGTATGTATTGCCATAACTCTTACTGTATGCATTGTCATCCCTCTCACTGTATTCATTGTCATATCTCTCACTGTAGTATGACAGTGTATACAGTGAGATGTATGACAGTGCATAAAGTGAGATGTATGACAATGTATACAGTGAGAGGTATGACAGGGTATACAGTGAGAGGTATGACAATGTATACAGTGAGAGTTATGGCAATACATACAGTGAGAGATACTGTCATACCTCTCACTGTATGTATTTCCATAACTTTCACTGTATACATTGTCATACCTCTCACTGTATACATTGCCATACATCTCACTTTTTACATTGGCATACCTCTCACTGTATACACTCTCATACATTGTTATATCTCTCACTGTATACATTGTCATATCTCTCACAGTATATGTTGTCATACCTCTCACTGTATGTATTGCCATAACTCTTACTGTATGCATTGTCATCCCTCTCACTGTATTCATTGTCATATCTCTCACTGTATACATTGTAATATCTCTCACAGTATACGTTGTCATACCTCTCACTGTGTAATATCTCTCACTGTATTCATTGTCATACCTCTCACTGTATACATTGCCATATCTCTCACTGTATACATTGTTATACCTCTCACTGTTCAGTGTACACTGTCATACTTCTCACTATATACATTGTCATACCTCTCACTGTATACACTGTCGTACCTCTCACTGTATTCATTGTCATATCTCTCGCTGTATACATTGCCATATCTCTCACTGTATACAATGTCATACCTCTCACTGTATACACTTCCATACCTCTCATGTATTCATTGTCATATCTCTCACTGTATACATTGCCATATCTCTCTCTGTATACACTGTCATACCTCTCACTGTATACATGGTCATACCTCTAACTGAATATATTGTAATACCTCTCACTGTATAAACTGTCATACCTCTCACTGTATACATTGCCATAACTCACACTTTATACACTGTCAAACCTCACACTATATACATTTTCATACCTCTTATTATATACATTGTCATACCTCTCACTTTAAACACTGTCATACCTCTCACTATATACACTGTGATGCCTCTCACTGTATACATTGTTATACCTCTCACTGTTCAGTGTACACTGTCATACTTCTCACTATATACATTGTCATACCTCTCACTGTATACACTGTCGTACCTCTCACTGTATTCATTGTCATATCTCTCGCTGTATACATTGCCATATCTCTCACTGTATACAATGTCATACCTCTCACTGTATACACTTCCATACCTCTCATGTATTCATTGTCATATCTCTCACTGTATACATTTTCATATCTCTCACAGTATACGTTGTCATACCTCTCACCGTATGTATTGCCATAACCCTCACTGTATACATTGTCATACCTCTCACTATATACACTGTCATACCTCTCACTGTCTATATTGCCATATCTCTCACTGTACAGTATACAATGTCATACTTCTCACTGTATACATTGTCATACTTCTCACTTTTTACATTGCCATACATCTCACTTTTTACATTGGCATACCTCTCACTGTATACACTATCATACATTGTTATATCTCTCACTGTATACATTGTCATATCTCTCACAGTATATGTTGTCATACCTCTCACTGTATGTATTGCCATAACTCTTACTGTATGCATTGTCATCCCTCTCACTGTATTCATTGTCATATCTCTCACTGTAGTATGACAGTGTATACAGTGAGATGTATGACAGTGTATAAAGTGAGATGTACGACAATGTATACAGTGAGAGGTATGACAGTGTATACAGTGAGATGTATGACAGTGTATAAAGTGAGATGTATGACAATGTATACAGTGAGAGGTATGACAGTGTATACAGTGAGAAGTATGACAATGAATACAGTGAGAGATATGACAATGAATACAGTGAGAGGTATGACAATGAATACAGTGAGAGATATTACAAGTTATACAGCGAGAGTTATAACAATGTATTTAGTGAGTGTAGCCATTATGCGAGGTAACCTGAATAAGAAGAGCATTAATGAAAAACAAACTTTTAGGCCCATATTATTGTTCTTGAATGTGTTGTGCATGCCGATCTTATAACATATTTTTGTATAAATTAATATAGCTTTTCGAAAAGGATATTTTTAAAATAAACAGTGTTTTAATTGAAGCATTGCTAAGTGTTATATCAGGCTAGCTTACTCAGACCACAGTGAAAACTACATGTCAGTATTTAGAAAACATTGACAGAATGTGTTTACTTTCTACTTCATTTCATATACATAAAACCTTAATGAATAATAAAATGCCATTGTGGAATATTGATCGATATTTGTTTATCAAAAGCTAACTAGGACTTAATTGAATCCTCTATGATCTCTTCATTGTTGATAACGTTCAATCTATCAATGATTGATTACAAACTGATCAGAATGGGGATAGCGCACGCAAGCGGTTAGTTATAATGTATCTTTTTAGTAATAACTTTGAGTGCAAAGTTCATAAGGAAAATAAAAAAACATCAGGGATTTTTTAGCGTTTGGTATAGAAATAGAAGGTTCACACATTACACTTATAAATATCTATGGGCCTAATCAAGATAGTTCTGATTTTTATGCAAAACTTTCTGACACGATTGAAGAATTCGATTATACACATGTTATTATTTGTGGTGATTTTACCCTTGTTTTAAAACCCAAACTCGATTATGACAACACATATAGAAACATAAACAATCCAAAAGCCAGAGACAAAGTATAAGATATAATTGATAATTTTGGTCTTGTAGATGTCTTAAAGAACAACACGAAATTGTTAGGAGATATGCTAGGAAAAAAAGAACCCGGTTAAACAGGCACGTCTAGATTTTTTTTATTGTTTCAGAAAGTTTACTATCTAGTATTAATCACACAGGTATAGATCCTGGTTATAGGACGGATCATTCATTTCCCAAGATATTAGTAACGTTAAATGAATTTAAAAGAGGTAGAGGGACATGGACACTCAATAATTCACTTGTACATGATTCAGAATACTTAAAAATAGTTAATAATTGCATCAATGATGTAAAGAAATTACAAACCGACAATAACAACATAATAACAAAACAAGAAGTCATACTAGAGGAAGTTTGTTCATTCTATAAAAATCTTTACCGTGTCTCTAACAGCACAGAAAATAATATTCAGAATGTAAACTTGATATGTTATCTAAATAATAATGAAATGCCTAAACTATCTGGAGAGGAGTCTGATAATCTAGAAGGAGAAATTACATATAAAGAGGCAGGACAAACTTTAAAATTATTGAAAAATAATAAAATTAATGCTTTTGGGGAAAATTGGGGGAATTTATAGTCAGATCAATCAATTTTGTTTATCGTACAGGACAACTTTCTATAACGCAGAGACAGGGAATAATAACTTGTGTCCCAAAAGCAGGTAAATCAAGGCATTTTATTAAAAATTTGAGAACCCTTTCACTATTAAACATTGTGTATAAAATTGCATCAGGAACTATAGCTAATAGGATAAAACCTGTTCTCAATAAATCAATAAATGATAATCACACTGGTTTTCTTTTGGTCGTTATATAGGGGTAAATATAAGATTAATATATGATATTATGCATTATACTGAGGAGAATGATATACCTGGCATCCTGATGATTGATTTCGAGAAGACACTTGATTCAGTGTCTTGGTTATTTATTGAAAAAGTTCTACTTCTCTTTGGTTTGAGTAATAGCATTGTAAACTGGTTTAAAACTTTACATAATAATGTTCATTCAGCTATAAATCAGGGGGGAAACATATCTTCATTCTTTGATATCAGGAGGGGCTGTCGACAGGGGGATCCGATCGCACCGTATCTGTTTATTCTTTGTGCAGAGGTTTTGGCTACAACATTGAGAAATAATAGAAATGTAAAAGGTATCGAGATTGAAATTTAAAAGTTGACCTATTTTATTATCACCATATGCCGATGACACTTCACTTATACTTGATGGCTCTGAGAAATCACTACATGAAGCAGTAAAGGAACTAAATGAATTTGCAAAAAAATCTAGTTTAAAAATAAACATTGATAAAAACTCAGGTGATATGGATTGGTAGCAAAAAGAATAATGAAGATTGTTTTTTACCTGAACTTAATTTGCAGTGAGAAAAAGAAAAGTTTATGTTGTTAGGAATTAAATTTAGTTTGAATCTTCATGAAATACAAAAACTTAACTTTGACAAAAAAAACTCATTAAACTAAAATCTCTAATAAAATTTGACAAAAGCCAGACAAAAGTCTGTTTAGATGTTCAATATAAAACATTTGTCTCTGTTAGTTATGTTAGATATAAAACATTTGGGTCTGTTACATAGTAATGTTTAATATAGAACGTTTGGATATGTTAGTAATGTTTAATATGAAACATTTCGATATGTAAGTAATGTTTTACATTAAACATTCGGGCCTGTTAATAATGTTAAATATAAAACGATGAGTCTGTATGTTATGTTAAATATAAAACATTTCGATCTGTTAGTAATGTTTAATATAAAACATTCGGGTCTGTTAGTAATGTTTAATATGAAACATTCGGGTATGTTTGTAATGTTTAATATGAAACATTCGGGTATGTTTGTGATGTGAATATAAAACATTTGGATCTGTTAGTTATGTTAAATATAAAACATTTGGATCTGTTAGTTATGTTTAATATAAAACATTCGTGTATGTTTGTGATGTGAATATACAACTTTTGGGTCTGTTAATAATGTTTAACATTAAACATTCGGGTCTATTTGTGATGTGAATATAAAACTTTTGGGTCTGTTAATAATATTTAATACAAAACATTTCGATCTGTTAGTTATGTTAAATATAAAACATTTCGATATGTTAGTAATGTTTTCCATTAAACATTCTGGTCTGTTTGTGATGTAAATATAAAACGATGGGTCTGTAAGTTATGTTAAATATAAAACATTTCGATCTGTTAGTAATGTTTAACATTAAACATTCTGGTCTGTTTGTAATGTTTAATATAGAACGTATGGATCTGTTAATAATGTTTAATATAAAACATTCGGGTCTGTTAGTAATGTTTAATATGAAACATTCGTGTATGTTAGTAATGTTTAATATAGAACGTTTGGATCTGTTAGTACTGTTTAATATAAAACATTCGGGTATGTTAGTAATGTTTAATATGAAACATTCGTGTATGTTTGTAATGTTTAATATAGAACGTATGGATCTGTTAGTAATGTTTAATATAAAAAAAAATCGGGTCTGTTAGTAATGTTTAATATAAAACATTCGGGTATGTTAGTAATGTTTAATATGAAACATTCGTGTATGTTTGTAATGTTTAATATAGAACGTATGGATCTGTTAGTAATGTTTAATATGAAACATTCGGGTATGTTTGTAATGTTTAATATGAAACATTCGGGTATGTTTGTAATGTTGAATATAAAACTGTTGGGTCTGTTAATAATGTTAAATATCAAACATTTGGATCTGTTAGTTATTTTCAATATAAAACAATTGGGTCTGTTAATAATGTTGAATATAAAACATTTGGATCTGTTAGTAATGTTTAATATAAAACGATGGGTCTGTTAATATTGTGAAATATGAAACATTTGGATATGTTAATAATGTTTAACACTAAACATTCGGGTCTGTTTGTGATGTAAATATAAAACAATTGGGTCTTTTAGTTATGTTAAATATAAAACAATTGGGTCTGTTAATATTGTTAAATATGAAACATTTCGATATGTTAGTAATGTTTAACACTAAACATTCGGGTATCTTTGTGATGTAAATATAAAACATTCGGGTCTGTTAATAATGTTTAACATTAAACATTTCGATATGTTAGTAATGTTTAATATAAAACATTATGTCCCTTTGATGATGTTCGATATAAAACATTAATACCGAAAGGTAGAGTAATTAATATTGCCACCTATCCCTGACACAAGTAGGGAATATACAAAGAACTAACCATGTACTCTCTGCACTTTACCATATTGTTCATAGATCATGAACATATTATATTATGTTCCACGTTACCGCTGTGTGGAGAGAAAACAAACACGGTTTACATTAAAAATAATATATAGGATTAGTGTTGAAAAAAATGATATATAAAAAAGATATATTAGTTTACTTAACATCGTATGACGTTATTGATTGTTTAGATCTGAACAATGTTGTTCATGTCAACACTTTCACAACAACGGAAGATCCATTAGTATGTTTCATCCTAACATCCGGAAGGCATGTGTCCAAAATAAACGCATTCCAGTATATATTTGCTGAGGATTATTTACTTATAACCTCCGAAATAGCTGTTATCTACGGAAAGTGTCTGATCGTAAAACAGTCAGTATGCTATGCAGAAATTGTATAAAAGCAACAGAGTGTGTTCCTTATGAGAAGATTATTGTCACTGACCCAGAGCGTGTCATAAATTAACTTGCATTATAATTAACCGTCGATATATCAGTAGACATGATGGACCTCGGAATTGGGTTTCGTTTAAACGTATCGCCGTCACATTTCTGTAAGGCAAATCGTAAAGTCTAATGAGATATCGAAATTGTGGGATTCCATAGGAAACAAGCACATGCGAATCGAGATGATTTCGGTGAGAGGCAGTGGAAACGCTAGGTGATTGGACAAAATCCTACTGCAGGTAACTATATCCTCCCTGTAAGAATATGCATTGCATGTATCTTAATACCAATGATAGCGCATTAGCCTGTTTATAAAAACCGGTGTACAGTAAACATTTTTCTATAGATAGGTTCCAAATCTATTTCGGCGATTTATCTGTATTATAATGGTTTTCAAGTAGAAATGGCAAGATGAAATATTGTGAGTACAAGACAATCTTAATGAGATTTGGAAGCACTTCAACGCCAACACAGTGGAATGCAAGCTCTACCCGGGTCAGTGGCAGTATATCTTTATACGGCGATTTAGGACAATCCTGGTTTAAGATAGGTAGTGCTTGATAAATGTGTGCCCAATAACTGTAATAAAAACATAAGTCAATAACGTATTTGATACTGTAATCACCATGACCCCCTTTTGTTTTTCCAATAATTTAATATTTTCTGCGGGAAATAGTCACTCAGCCTTGTCTGTATATCTCAGAAATGGACGAGCATGCAATCAACTACGATATTAATATACAGTATAAATACAAAAAGCTTATTGATTCATGTTTGTCGGTTAATGTACAATTAATTGATTAATCATTCATTTTGGAGTTCACTTGATGCAAATTCCTTATCATGTGTAATTTCTGGCGTGGTTGAATTCCATTATAAAAAACACGTTAAAGTCCCGTGAATTGTTTCCCATATTTATTATTTACGTGGACTGAAATAGACATTTATTTCATGTCATTAGTGTAGATAGGTACGGGCTACTGAATATTTTAGAAACTGCGTCAGCTGGTTGTCCCAGCTATGCGTGTATAACGAATAAACTTAGGTATGTCAAATGTAACAGTAGTGAATATTCTATTATTACATTAGTCATTTAATGTACCATGAATGCCAATACAAATGAATAAATCGTTTCGTTGATCAATAACATAAACGTTGTCATTGTAACACCAAAGAGCTTTAAAAAATATCACACACGGAGACGAAGCTTAGAAACAGTCAACTGGTCAAAATTAGGAAATATCACGCACCGAGACGCTTAGACAACGGATACTTGGTAAATAAAAGGCAATATCACACACCCAGACGCCGCTTAGAAAACGGGTACTTGGTAAATAAAAAGGCAATATCACGCACCGATACGACGCTTAGAAACGGGTAACTGGTAAATAACATGAACTATCACACCGAGACGCCGCTTAGAAAACAGGTAACTGATAAATAAGAGGAAATATCACACACCGAGACGCCGCTTAGAAAACAGGTAACTGGAAAATAACAGAAAATATCACACACCGAGACGCCGCTTAGAAACGGGTAACTGGTAAATAACAGGAAATATGACACAACGAGACGCCGCTTAGAAAACAGGTACAGTTACTGGTAAATAACAGGAAAGTTCACGCAGCGAGACGACGCTTAGAAACGGGTAACTGGTAAATAACAGGAAATATCACACAACGAGACGCCGCTTAGAAAACAGGTAACTGATAAATAACAGGAAAGTTCACGCAGCGAGACGACGCTTAGAAACGGGTAACTGATAAATAAAAGGTACTATCACACACCGAGACGCCGCTTAAAAAGGGGGTACTTGGTATATAAAAAGCAATACCACGCACCGATACGACGCTTAGAAAACGGGTACCTAGTAAGTAAAGGGAACTATCACACACCGAGATGATGCTTAGAAAACGAGTACCTGGTACGTAAAGGGAACTATCACAAACCGAGATGATGCTTAGAAAACGGGTACATAGTAAGTAAAGGGAACTATCACACACCGAGATGATGCTTAGAAAACGGGTACCTAGTAAGTAAAAGGAAATATCGCACACCGAGATGATGCTTAGAAACGGGTACCTATTAAGTAAAGGGAACTATCACACACCGAGACGATGCTAAGAAAACGGGTACCTAGTAAGTAAAAGGAAATATCACACACCGAGACGATGCTTAGAAAACGGGTACCTGGTAAGTAAAGGGAACTATCACACACCGAGATGATGCTTATGATACGGGTACCTGGTAAGTAAAAGGAAATATCACACACCGAGATGATGCTTAGAAAACGGGTACCTAGTAAGTAAAAGTAAATATCACACACCGAGATGATGCTTAGGATACGGGTACCTAGTAAGTAAAAGGATATATCACACACCGAGATGATGCTTAGGATACGGGTACCTAGGAAGTAAAAGGAAATATCACACACCGAGATGATGCTTAGAAAACGGGTACCTGGTTATAAGTAAAGGGAACTATCACACACCGAGATGATGCTTAGAAAACGTGTACCTGGTAAGTAAAGGGAACTATCACACACCGAGATGATGCTAAGAAAACGGGTACCTAATAAGTAAAGGGAAATATCACACACTGAGATGATGCTAAGAAAACGGGTACCTGTAAAGTAAAGGGAACTATCACACACCGAGACGATGCTAAGAAAACGGGTACCTATTAAGTTAAGGGAACTATCACGCACCGAGATGATGCTTAGAAAACGGGTACCTAGTAAGAAAAGGGAACTATCACACACCGATACGACACTTAGAAAACGGGTACCTGGTAAGTAAAAGGAAATATCGCACACCGAGATGATGCTTAGAAACGGGTACCTATTAAGTAAAGGGAACTATCACACACCGAGATGATGCTTAGAAAACGGGTACCTATTAAGTTAAGGGAACTATCACACACCGATACGATGCTAAGAAAACGGGTACCTAGTAAGTAAAGGGAACTATCACACACCGATACGACGCTTAGAAAACGGGTATCTAGTAAGTAACGGGACATATCACACACCGATACGACACTTAGAAAACGGGAACCTGGTAAGTAAAAGGAAATATCGCACACCGAGATGATGCTTAGAAACGGGGACCTATTAAGTAAAGGGAACTATCACACACCGATACGACACTTAGAAAACGGGAACCTAGTAAGTAAAGGGAACTATCACACACCGATACTACACTTAGAAAACGGGTACCTAGTAAGTAAAGGGATCTATCACACACCGATACGACACTTAGAAAACGGGAACCTAGTAAGTAAAGGGAACTATCACACACCGATACTACACTTAGAAAACGGGTACCTAGTAAGTAAAGGGATCTATCACACACCGATACGACACTTAGAAAACGGGTACCTAGTAAGTAAAGGGATCTATCACACACCGATACGACACTTAGAAAACGGGTACCTGGTAAGTAAAAGGAAATATCGCACACCGAGATGACGCTTAGAAACGGGTACCTATTAAGTAAAGGGAACTATCACACACCGAGACGATGCTAAGAAAACGGGTACCTATTAAGTTAAGGGCACTATCACACACCGAGATGATGCTTAGAAAACGTGTACCTGGTAAGTAAAGGGAACTATCACACACCGATACGACGCTTAGAAAACGTGTACCTGGTAAGTAAAGGGAACTATCACACACCGATATGATGCTTAGAAAACAGTTAAATATTATATAAAGGGCATTAGTTTTGTTTTTGTAAGTATTGACAAGTGAACATACGTTTAGCTCTCACACTTTCGTAGAAGTCTTTTCCTTGTTGTTTTTAGAAAATATGAAGAAGTTTCGATTTATTCGATAATCATTCAATATCGTGGTCTGTCTATGCCTGCATTTCGGGGGGTTTTAACTCAAAAATAGTTGTTAATTTGTTAACCATTCAGGAAACATATTTGAAGAATATCACACAAAAGGATCATTTCTGTCATACTGTTAGTATTGCGTTTCTTCCAAAACCACTACAGGCTTAATTTTCTCGCTCGAAACTTATTGGATACACCTGCGAGGAGTTGGTAAACACTCTAGGTTACCCAATAGTGGATAACACCTTAGACGTGATTTCATTGGTTAATCTTCTATTTATGACTAAAAGAACCAATGCTTTGCGACATCATCTTCTATGGTGATGTCAAAGTTCATGGCAACAATTCCTCTGATCGGAAACAGAAATAATGTATTATCAAGAAAAACACATGGTTTACTAGATATGATATATGAACGTTAAAAAGTCCCGAAACTCATGATGGTTGATTGTCATGTTTATCTAACTCTCGGTATTTATTTTTCAAATTGTAAAATATAATTGGTAAATCTCGTGTCTTTTTAAAATGTGAAAATTAATTAACTCGAGTTAAACGAACATGATGATCCACCGACACTCGTTGGGGAATCTCTATATCTCATTTCCAAAGGTAAAATCATTCTAATCATACTCGGTACTGCCGTGTTTTCCAAATATTTTGTGTTTGGTGATGTCCGTGTTATTTTCAGAAACGTGTTTCATTTCCTGATATTGTTAAGTAGATATTAGCCTTGCAGGAGTAACTAAAACGTATTTTATTTACTATTATTATGCCCCAAATAATCAACATTGTCTAAAAAAGAAATTTGAGTTAAAACCCGTATGTGCTGATGGAATGCTTTAGTAGTACCACTGAACAAAACTAAAACGATGGTCGATAATAGCTATTGATTATATACTTATCTGCGCAGACTACAGTTGTGTACTACTTACTCACTAACTACTTCACCATGTAGTTGTTTATCTGACAGTGTGTACCTTCGACAAATCCTTGTGGACATGTGATGTACTTCATTTTTCTACTTTAAGGTTCCCGGACTGAGTGTTTTCTTTCAAAACGAAAATGAAGGTAAGTTCCATTTACTGTTTAAAATGTAAGTGAAACTTATCCGTATTATTACCTACTAATTTACAGTGCCGTTTATCTTCAATGCTACACATATAAATCGTAATATCCAGTCCGGATTATATCATTTTGGCTTCTAAGCAGGCAGAATGGGAAAACAAGGGTAAGTGTCATACACGAGTACAATGTACAGCCCGCCATCCGTAGGAACGCAGCGTTCTGCTCATGGTCAACACGCCAGCACAATCCTAGCTATGAAGTTCACCCCTTAAACATTTTAAGATTGTTCATGGAGGTTAAAATGAAGATGGAGATAAATGCAATCTTGCTTCTCATATATGAACTCTAGCAATGTGAATAAGTAAGACAAATTAATGTAAATTGTATTCTTAGTAGAAGGAATGTCTAAAGGCTCAATCATTCCTCAGAGAAAGCGTGCATTTGTCTAAATAGAAATATTTTGAGACATCAGTACTGAAGCACTGGTCAACGATGCGGTCAGAGTAAATTCTTCCTTCGGCTTACGCTAGGCGAGAGGATAATGGTTTAAAATATTAGATATATTCTATTATTTTTCTATTTTGCTTCTAAGCAATGTGAGTGTTGCATGTATTTCTTTGTCTCGATAAAGGAGCGGATTGCTCCAAACATATGACAACCTTATATATTGTCTACACTGTTTGAATTACTTCCTTGCCTCATTTACTTTATGACAAAAACACATTTTTGGATATCTGCTTCACATTCACCAGCGGAGAAATAGGCGCAGATTTGTATTGCAAACACACTGACACCCATCAGTACCTCCGCTCCTCTAGTTGTAACCCACCACACACAACCAAAAGCATCCTATATTCCCAAGCGCTGAAAATTAGAATAGGTCTTTTCACACCGCTGTACGGGCCTTAGGTTCCACCTACTCTGCAGGGGAAATAAATCAACTCTTAAAAAGCAAATGGAGAGGGCGAGTCTGCCGCAATAGTAATTCAGATTCAGAATTGACAAAGTGCTTTACGTGGCTACCTGCAATCCTAACATGCCAATCTCTGGGGTGTATTCCAGAAACACTCTGTCCAGTAAACCCAGAAACATCTTTCCAGAACCACCAGTGCTTGCTTACCAAAGAAAAAACTCTTAAAGACTCGACAGTCAGCAGTAAGTTACCAACGTATTCCTCTACTGCTGCCACTGTCGTTAAGACATGCAACAGAAAGATGTCAAACTCTGTCCGCGCAACAACAACAACGGACAGAATTACCGCATACTTCAGTCAATGTCATGTAAATCAGCCAATGTGATGTACCTAATCATGTGTGCTAATTACAAGTGCCAAATGGAGTATGTTGGGGAGATCAAAACACCCTGATCTGTCAGTAGCCAGACACTTTTACATGCCGAGTCAAGCATGACAGGACATGGAGGTTGTTTCCGTTGACCGCATCAAAATATATTTGACCAATTGAGGCGACTAATGTATGGGCTCCTGTAGAGATCAGCCATACCACCCTCTAATCTCCTTTGTACAAATCTGCAAATCAATTTTAACGAATATGATGTTCTGAGTTTATCTTTTTTTTATATTATTTATTTAATTTTGGTTTTTTTTGTTGTTGACGAAATTGTAAAGAATCGTTTTCGAATGGGATTCTCCCGAAGTTTTACTAACTTAACCTATATAACAACTCATGTTGTTAGCTATTATACAAGCATTTATTATGCAGTAAATGTCGCATTGTCCCACATTTTCCATCTTTGACCTCTGTTTACTCTCTGGTCGAGTGGGTGAGACCCCGTCAGCAATCTTGACGTGCAGAGTCTTTCACATTTTATCACGTCGTCTTTACACTATGGCTATACATGTTCATACTACCTCTAATAAGGATTCGGTTACAAGCTAACCGAGGGGATATACAATAACATCAGTATTTTTCATAAGTGTTTAATGTATTTTTGTTAATGTTGTAGTATTGTTTCGTAGTGGCTGTTTATCTCTCTGTTATATGTTGTGATTTGTTAGTGTTCATGTGCCTGTCTTAAAAATGGGCGGATTGCCTTGAAAATTTAACAGATTCAATTGTATGCACTATCGTTATTACTCCTTACTTCTTCGCTTGTATATACTGTTGCGAATCGGGATCGGAGTCAAATGAGATATCCAACTGTGAACTTGGTAGAGTATGTCACTATAATAATAGCCCCAGGTACATACGATTAAAGAGTCGTCCATTTTGAAAGCGGATGCACTAAGATGGCTGATTATACCGCAGCCTATCAACTGGTGTTATGTCAGTGAGAGTTACTACCAGTGTACCAGTAAAAATAAATCCTATTGGCATGTCAACCATAACACCGGAGTTACGTGTTGTTCATGTACATATACTGGGTTAAATGCACACGTTTGTTACAGGGTTATAATCGTTTGAGTAAGATTTATTGACTTCACATACAATCGACCATTGTTTTAGATATCACAACCGTAAAGAGTTGGAGTATACAATTTGTATTAATGAGTTTATTGGTAACACTGACATCCAATAAAACTGCACAGTTGTTCACATGTAGCACGAACGACAATTGTAATATACACCAAGGTCATTGTTTGCTTTATCAAAGCATTTCTCTAACTAGTATGTAATAATAATGATAATAATAATAATAGTATACAACATTTGATATAGCTCCCTATCCATAGCTAACATAGGCCACTCTAAAGCGCTTTACAGTACATAGATATACAATTAATACAATTAGCATATACATTAATCAATGCAATTTTGAGGGATTCACAAAAGCCGCCTTTTTTTCCACCTGGCTAATATCTCCCTTTGTGTGTATGCCTGCGTGTGTGCTGTAGATGTAATGTGTTCTGTTTGGGATCGTGCTTCCTATAGTGGACTGGGCATTTATAGCGCCACCTCACTTGAATGCTACAGCACAGATACTGCAACATCCACATCAGATCAATTTATACTCCACCTGGGTTGTTGGAGTTGTGTGGGTAGGAGAAAAACACTTTCTCTAAAGATCCATGCGTACGACGACTTCGGGGATCGAACCCCGGCCGCCTGCGTGAAAGGCCGGAGTGTTAACCACTCGACCAATCCGCCCATGTATTCGTCTTGGTTAAGTGATAAGCGCAACCATTCACCGAGTTAAACTTTCCATTTAGCAAACGATTAAGGAGGGAAACGTTTCATGCAAAATAACGAGTTTCTATCTTGATTAAAGTATTAGAGATTGAAAAAATGTCGTTTAATTATGATTAAGCTAATCACCTTTGAAACAAACTGGTTTTTACGTATCCCTTCTCATCTACATGTTTAATGTTTGCATCCATTTATTTTGTTTTAAGGAACTGTTATCATTTCAGTTATCACCATCTCTTGTCTATTTCTTTCTCTTCTCATCCAGCAATTGTCATCTACGGAAGCTTATACGGGTCACCGAGAAAAATATTATGTCATATAAGCGACTAACTATCTTTAAATAACGACATAACTGTCTCGTAATAAAAAACAAACATCTCATACTAACGACATAGTTATCTCATAATAACGACTTCCTGTCTCGTAATAACAACTATGTTGTTAATATGAGTTAACTGTTTCATTATTACAAAATAGTAAGTACAAAATTACCATTTGTTTCTCGATGACCCGTACCGGCCTCTATAGTCCGCTCTCATTCATATGTAACAGTCATCTTAAAGCTAAAAAAAACCTGAATACTCCAATATCATTATTACCTTATTATACAGTTAAAGCCAGTGATAACGTCAGTTGAAACGTTATGGCCCACTTGAGTATGAACGTTTCTTGTTTGAAATGAATAAATATCAAAACGGCACCTAATTCATTTACCTAATAATTATCTTAGAAAGCTGGCATTTCTTTGTTTCGATATCATTTTGAATTATTTTACTGCGATAGCGTGGTGATAGTCAGAAGATAATGGTGTGTTTTTATCACAGCACATATAGTCAAGTATTGCGTTCGATGTTCTGGATTTCCTTAGTAGGACTGAATATAGCCGGGTGTTACCTGAGAAAGTGCGACTGAGTATGGCTTAGTGTTTACTGAGTTACATGTAGTGTGACTGAGTCTGACTTGGTGTTGACTGAGAAAGTGTGACTGAGTCTGACTTGGTGTTACCGGAGTAAGTGTGACTGAGTATGGCTTGGTGTTGACTGAGTAGGTGTGACTGAGCTTGGCTTGGTGTTACCTGAGTAAGTTTGTCTGAGCCTGGCTTGGTGTTACCTGAGTAAGTGTGACCGAGCCTGACTTGGTGTTGACTGAGTAGGTGTTACTGAGCTTGGCTTGGTGTTACCTGAGTAAGTTTGACTGAGCCTGGCTTCGTGTTTACTGAGTAAGTGTGACTGAGTATGGCTTGGTGTTGACTGAGTAGGTGTTACTGAGCTTGGTTTGGTGTTACCTGAGTAAGTGTGACTGAGCCTGGCTTGGTGTTACCGGAGTAAGTGTGACTGAGTATGGCTTGGTGTTACCAGAGTAAGTGTGACTGAGTCTGGCTTGGTGTTACCTGAGTAAGTGTGACTGAGCCTGGCTTGGTGTTACCTGAGTAAGTGTTACTGAGCCTGGCTTGGCGTTAACTGAGTTACATGTAGTGTGACTGAGCCTGGTTTGGTGTTACCTGTATAAGCGTGACTGAGCTTGACTCGGTGTTACCTGAGTAAGTGTTACTGAGCCTGGCTTGGTGTTACCTGAGTACGTATGACTGAGTCTGGCTTGGGGTTACCTGAGTAGGCGTGACTGAGCCTGGCTTGCTATTGACTAAGAGAGTTTGACTGAGCATGGCTTGGTGTTTACTGAGTTACATGTAGTGTGACTGAGCCTGGCTTGGTGTTACCTGAGTAAATGTGACTGAGTCTGACTTGGTATTTACTGAGTAAGTGTGACTGAGCCAGGCTTGGTGTTTACTGAGTAAGTGTGACTGAGCCTGGCTTGGTGTTACCTGAGAAAGCGTAACTGAGCTTGGCTTGGTGTTACATGAGTAAGTGTGACTGAGCCTGGCTTGGTGCTACCGGAGTAAATATGACTGAGTTTGGCTAAGTGTAGACTGAGTAAGAGTGACTGACCCTGGCTTGGTGTGACCTGAGTAAATGTGAGTAAGTTTGATTTGGTGTTACCTGAGTAAATGTGAATGAGAATGGCTTGGTGTTACCTGAGTAAGTGTGACTGACCTTGGCTAAGTGTAGACTGAGAAAGTGTTACTGAGCCTGGCTTGGTGTTACCTTAGTATGTGTGACTGAGCCTGGCTTGGTGTTACCTGAGTAAGTGTGACTGAGACTTGCTTGGGGTTACCTGAGTAAGTGTGACTAAGCCTTGCTTGCTATTGACTGAGAAAGTTTGACTGACCTTGGCTAAGTGTAGACTGAGTAAGTGTGACTGAGCCTGGCTCGGTGTTACCTTAGTAAGTGTGACTGAGCCTGGATTGGTGTTACCTGAGTAAGTGTGAATGAGCCTGGCTTGGTATTTACTGAGTGACATGTAGTGAGACTGGGCCTGGTTTGGTGTTTACTGAGTAAGTAAGACTGAGCCTGGCTTGGTGTTTACTGAGTAAGTGAGACTGAGCCTGGCCTGGTGTTTACTGAGTTACATGTATTGTAACTGAGTCTGGCTTGGTGCTTACTGAGAAAGTGTGACTGAGTATGGCTTGGTGTTACCCAAGTAAGTGTGACCGAGCCTGGCTTGGTGTTACCTGAGTAAGTGTGACTGAATATGGCTTGGTGTTACCTGAATAAGTGGGACCGAGTCTGGTTTGGGTTTACCTTAGTAAGTGTGACTGGGTCATGCTTGGTGTTTACTGTGTAAGTGTGACGGAGCCTGGCTTGGTGTTTACTGATTTACATATAGTATAACTGAGTATGGCTTGGTGTTTATTGAGAAAGTGTGACTAAGTATGGCTTGGTGTTACCTGAGTAAGTGTGACCGAGCCTGGCTTGGTGTTACCTGAGTATGTGTGACTGAGTATGGCTTGGTGTTACCTGAGTAAGTTTGACCGAGCCTGGTTTGGGGTTACCTTAGTAAGTGTGACTGGGTCATGCTTGGTGTTAACTGAGTAAGTGTGACTGAGCCTGGCTTGGTGTTTACTGATTTACATGTAGTGTAACTGAGCCTGGCTTCGTGTTAACTGAGAACGTGTGACTGAGTATGGCTTGGTGTTACCTGAGTAAGTGTGACTGAGCCTGGCTTGGTGTTGCCATGTGTTACATGAGAAAGTGTGACTTAGTTCGGCCAGATTTTACCTGATTAAACTGTGACTACGTGTGACAATGTGTATCATGAGGAAGTGTGACTGAGTGTAGCAAGGTGTTACATGAGGAAGTGTGACTTAGCTCGGCCAGATGTTATCTGATTAAACTGTGACTAAGTGTGACAATGTGTTGCATGAGGAAATGTGACTGAGTGTAGCAAGGTGTTACATGAGGAAATGTGACTTAGTTCGGCCAGATGTTACCTGATTAATCTGTGACTAAGTGTGACAATGTGTTACATGGTAGAGTGTAAATGAGTGTAACCAATTTTTACCCGAGGAATTATGCCAGAGTTAGATCTGGCGTTATTTTAGGAAGTATGACCGAGTAATGGCAGGTGTTACTTAAGGATGTACTCTTCTGAGGTTTCAATCACGTTCAAGTCTCGTTTTGATCTGGTGTGATGGGTTTTTGTAATGTTTAACAACTTATGATTCAGTTTATTAGCAAACACGCATCTGAAAAATATGTCAAAAAACCAGATGCCTGTTGTTTGTAGAACTTTTTTTACAAGAATTTAAAAAAAATATCAATTCGGCGGCCATTTTGAAAATGTGTACTAATGTGTATTTCTTGTGCTTCAAAAAGGGCCAAAATTTCACCTTTTTTGGCTCTAGATTGATCACTTAAATTGTCATTGTGTCGCCATTTTTAATTGTAGCAGGTTCATTTTTGCTGTACAACTTTATAATGTTCAATATGATAAAAATAATATGCAACAAACTGGAAAATTATACATTATTGATATATTTTATACGTATTTAGTGTAACTGAAGCACTTTTAATTTTTGACCCCGAAAAAGTAAAAAATAACACAAATGATAATGGGACAAAAAAAGAAGCACACTGACCCCCCATTTTTGTAGATGTTTTTGAAAGAGAAACACGTTTTCATTTAAATCATTAAATATTAAAAAAAGTTAAATACCAGAACTTTTTATATCAAGCGTTTAATCTGTAAAAAAAATGGTAAAAAAATGGTAAAAAATTGGTATTTTTTCATTAAAAAATAGGGGGTAGGGGTAACTAAAATCGGCTTTTTGAGTTAAAACAATAAAATTAAGAAATTTTACTTCAATATTTTAAAAGAAAATAATATTTTCAACAATTCTACAAACATTCATACATATCTGATAACACACTTGGAAGAAATTGTATGAATTTGTTCTGCAAATGCTCAAAACCCAAAAAATCACCTAAAATCACATGTTGTGGTAAATTGGTATCTTTGACCGATCATAGCACAAAAACGAGCACACGGACATATGTTTTTTTTTGCATTTTCTACTATGCCATTTACTCCTTTTTCCAAAAATCCATATAAGAAAAAAAGTTTAATACAGGAAATTTTTGACTTCTCAGAGGTGTACATCCTTAATGATTTGTCGTAAACACGGTATAGAAAGTCGTAATTACAAAATAACACAAATTGATTATGAAATACAAACATTAAACACGTAGATGAAAAGGGATAAGTAACAACCAGGCCCAGTTTGTTTGATAGGTGATTAGCTTAATCACATTTAAACGATATATTACAAGGTTAACAATAATTGATTGGATGTCAGTATTACCTTACAAGGTTTACAATAATTGATTGGATGTCAGTGTTACCTTACAAGGTTTACAATAATTGATTGGATGTCAGGGTTACCTTACAGTGTTAACAATAATTGATTGGATGTCAGTATTACCTTACAAGGTTAACAATACTTGATTGGATGTCAGTGCTACCTTACAATGTTAACAATAATTGATTGGATGTCAGTGTTAACAATAATTGATTGGATGTCAGTATTACCTAACAAGGTTAACAATACTTGATTGGATGTCAGTGCTACCTTACAAGGTTAACAATAATTGATTGGATGTCAGTATTACCTTACAAAGTTAACAATAATTGATTGGATGTCAGTGTTATATTACAAGTTTAACAATAATTGATTGGATGTCAGTGTTACCTGACAAGTTTAACAATAATTGAGTGGATGTCAGTGTTACATTACAAGTTTAACAATAATTGATTGGATGTCAGTGTTACCTTACAATGTTAGCAATAATTGATTGGATGTCAGTGTTACCTTACAGTGTTAACAATAATTGATTGTATGTCAGTGCTACCTTACAAGGTTAACAATAATTGATTGGATGTCAGTATTACCTAACAAGGTTAACAATAATTGATTGGATGTCAGTGCTACCTTACAAGGCTAGCAATAACTGATTGGATGTCATTGCTACCTTACAAGGTTAGCAATAATTGATTGGTTGTCAGTGTTACCTTACAAGGTTTACAGTAATTGATTGGATGTCAGTGCTACCTTACAAGGTTAACAATAATTGATTGGATGTCAGTGTTACCTTACAAGGTTAACAATAATTGATTGGATGTCAGTGTTACCAGTGCAGCTGCTCATTAATACAAATGGTATACACCAACTCTTTACGGTCGTGATATCTGAAACAATGATCAATGGTATTGTGAAGTCAATACAATCTAACTCAAATGATTATAACCCTGTTACAAACTTATGTATTTAACCCAGTATATGTACATTAGCACCACTTAGCTCCGGTGTTGGTACATGGTTGACATGCCAATTTTTTGGGACTGTTATTGACTCTCACTGACATAACACCAGTTGATATGCTGTTATATCATCTAAATGCATCCGCTTGAAAAATGGATGACTCTTTATTCTCATGAGTGGGCTTATCCGTTCTAAATGTATCTGGGTAAAACCGAATACTAATTAAAGCTAGTGAGAAAATATATAGACGTTGTGTCAGTACGAAGTGAAAAACTAATACGAGAGACTCTGACAGAGGGGTCACTCCCAATCGACTAGGTTGTAAACAGAGGTTAAAGATTGGACATGTGGGACACTCAGTCACACTTCCTCATGTAACACCTGTCCACACTCAGTCACTATTCTCAGGTAACACCTTGCCACACTTCATCAGGTAAAACCTGACAACACTCAGTCCCCTTCATCAGGTAACACCTGGCAACACTCAGTCATACTTCATCAGGTAACATCTAGCCACATTCAGTCACACTGAATCAGGTAAAACCTGACAACACTCAGCCCCCTTCATCAGGTAACACCTGGCAACACTCAGTCAAACTTCATCAGGTAACACCTGGCCACATTTAGCCACAATTCCACAGGTCTGGTAATCCACAGGAAACAATAGGCGCACGGAGACATCAGTGGACCATCAAGTGTAACTTACTATTGAGTGACAAAGAAAGCATATGCTTAATAAGAAAAGACAAATTACAATTTCGAATTTAAGTACGAATATAGAAAATATAAATGCTGATAGGTAAGCATAGAAACAAGGTGTTGGGCGAGCACTAAAGGACTTTGGCTACATCAACAAGACCATCGAAAGCCCACCAGGGAGAATACCCAATCAAAAGATAAGGTCGCCAAGCTTCGTATGAAATATTTAATATCTGATATCATCCAGCGCATATATCAAGATTACGGAATAACAACAAAAATGCAACCCCATGAGACGCCCTGAAACATCCTAGTACAAACGTATGGCAAAAAAGAAAGACGTTCTGGTGTTCCATTTGGTGAACACCTCAGGGATATGGAAACCAAACAGCGAAGGGAATTCGCAAAGTCATAAAGGAATCATCCGCAATCAGTAACTAGGCAATCACAGACCACGCAACCCAACAAAATCCTGTTATTGACTGGGATAATTCGAAACTGATGCACGAATCTAGAGACAGCACACTACCAGTTCAAGTGACAGATAAATAAAGGCATCTGAATGCCTCGCAACCGACTGATTCTGAATCGTGATGAGTGTCCCATAGTCTTTTGATAATCTTTAGCCAGGTACTAAACAAAACGCTGGCAAATCGATTTGTCAAGTCTGTTGCCATCTCTTACATTGTTTAAACATAAGTGTACATACATTCGAAACGTATCAGAATCATCGATTGCTATCTATCTACCAACCCGAGGAATAGGTTTCAAAATTGCTAGGATATTCATTTTAAGCGTGTAACAAATAGACCATATTGCATTCTTAATAGACCCCTTGTGCTAAAGTTTGCAAATGGAACGTGGATGCAGAAATCAGCAACCGTGTCCATTTTAGTATGTACACAACTAATGTTTATATAAAAGCCATGATATTTATACGGAAGCCTATTAGTCTCAATTTCAAACATCAAAAATGGCTATTTAATCTCGTTTTAACGCGTTAGCTATCTGTTAAAATGCGAAAAATAGATATAAAAATAAAGAAAATCGAAGTAAGGATCATTCTTATTTAAACTGGAGCATAAAAATGTGCGTAAACAAATTCTTGAAATTTGTTTCGAACGCGATTAAGCTCGAACAATTTATGTTGTTGTTGTCTTCTTGTAACTCGTTTAAATCTTGTGGTATATTAAACAAGAGTTAACTGTAAACATTTAAAATTGTATTCAGCTTTATATCTGTTCTTCCTAATCACTTACAAAATGCATTGTTATCAATTTATCTCTGAAACAAGACATTGGGCTTGTGCACAGAATCTGAGTTTGAGCATGAGAATGGTTTCATCAATACAAACCTTAGTCTACCCAGAAATAATGATTTTGAGCAGGTTGCTTTAAGAAGAAGCTTAAAAACATTGTTAATGGTGACTACGCACAACGACGTTCAACATACGATTGCAAAAGTTCAAAGGAGGGTGTGTTTGCTTCAGGTGACAAAAACCTTACTTAGTAAGGAAACACTCAAGGACTATTGTGATGATTATTATCAAAAATTAATATTACTTATTGATATGAGACACTCATACTTTATCAGGGGCAAAACAACTCTTAGATATAATATAGAAATTACTTTGTTCAAAGTAAGAAAAGATCATCCATTTTTCGTTCGTGTATAAAACCTCATAGATCGACGTCAAGCAATCAAATGTAAATTAGGTTTTAGAGAAATTATCACTTTATTAAAAGATATACTCCAATCATTCATTCTGATTAAACCAATTAACAATTTCCATTTCTAAACATTAGAATTAAATAGTACATTTAAAAAGTTTGCCCTCCGCTCTGGGAATCACTCAAAAGATTAACAAACTTCACTTTAAACCAAACGAACAGAAGAAAGAATAGTCTTTTGACATGAATCGTTTTATTCCGTACCTTTTTTATTTACTTTCTCCATATTATTACTGTACCGATTATTGGAGTTGGTTTGTTCGTTATCTAGATGATAGGTATTTACTGTCTTTGACGACCACATACAATTCGTGACTTTGCATTTTTGAATATCGTGGAAGAACATTTCCAATGACTTCTGAAGAGCTATTTATTTCCCTTATAAATAGATATGTGCAAAAATTAACAGAAACGTATGCATCGTCAACTTTTGGTATCAAATAAGTTGTTTAATATGTTAGAGAGTTACTAAACGTTGAAGACAAGTTAAGGTTGTCAGTCCCTGGTTTACAAGGAACAGGGATTTGGTCATATGTCCTACGTATTTTCCGGTTGTGCTTTTTACTTGGAGAACAAAGCAATGACCTGGAAGTAAGGTCGACAGATTAGTATTTTAATTCGGTATAAAGAAAACCATGACGGTTAATGTGTGGATTCATATATCAAGAGAATAACATGTCTCTTAAGTTTTAAATTCTGGAAGACTGGTTGATATACAGTCACTCAAACTAAATGTCTTTATATATGTGACCTTTCACGCAACAACTTTACCAGGTGTGACAACTAGTGAGATTGGCCTTTACTGTTTATTACCATGCTGTGTGTTGTTTCAGGCGTTTGTAGTATATACCGGTCTGACTTTGACCATTATGATGTCCATCAGACCTTCCGTGGAATCTCTTTCGATAGGAATAGAAGGTAAACGTTTAATTCCCGCGGATAGTTTAATCAGAGTGTGTTTACTTGTCTATTTTAGATAAACTTTGTTTATTTAACAACAAACATGAAACGATTTATTTCAACTAGCTTATATTTATCACTCTTGTTTGCCCGGATGTTAGCGCACAGCAGGAAACCGAAGTACCCGGATGGATAAAACCCACGTGGTCGGTCAGGTGACCCACATTCCCAGAGTTTGACAGTAATATTGTAGCTAAAATTAGTTTTAAGTATAAAATACCTGTAGTTGCCAAAGTAGTTTTGTAATGTTATAACAGGTTTGATGGCTATCTACAGCTCTTGACTATATTCTACATATGTTTCGGACACTTTAAACATTGATATTTCATTCTTTGATATAAAATACCACTGATCAATCCTTAAATAGACGAAATTGTCTTATGGTGCAATTTGTTACTTCGTTCTGCTTTCTACATCTACAAAACATGTTCAACTAGTTGTTTACTTTCCTCGTAGTTTTAATGGTTATTGTTTGTAACATTGGCTGTCGGCAGGGCAGTGGTTAGGTCACACGCCTTTGAAAAGGTGGCTGCGGTTTGAATCATCCATTAGACTGATAAGACAATGGGTGTCACCTCACCTGCGCGACAAAGCAGGGTCTATCCATGTACTCTGGTTTATCCAACGTGCAGATCACCATCCAAGTAAACAAGAATGATTGATATAGAGTTTTATCATTTTTATAAAAAAAAAAGTTTCTTACGTAATTTCAGCTTTATTAAAGATATTTCAATCTCAAATTTGAATTGATGTGATGTATTTTGTATAAATCGCTCACTTGTATTATGTCCTTTGTTTATCTATGGTGAGCACTTCATCTTTTTAGATTATAACTGAAAAGAAGTCTAATTTATCAATTATATGGCAAGATTTGGTATACATAAGTCTGCTGTTGCTAGGTATTACCTGTTTAAGAGAGTATGGTGTGTTGGAAACAGAGTGAAGTTAACATATGAACTATAAGCTCTAATACAGTTCTCAGCACATTTGTCAAGCTGCTGTTCATATGTAGATACGTACAGTCAACATGAATAACCATTACATTTACTGAAGGAAACGTAAAACTCTACACAATAGTGTTTGTGTTGATAACATTTATGTTCATGTGCAGATTTTGTAAAATTAATAACTCTAACAATAGCATACACTAAGTTTCCTGTTTACAATTTTAATTAAGTAATTCAAGTAACGAACTCTTATACAAATAAAACAAGTATTTCAAGGAACGGAACACTTATACAAATAAAACAAGTAATTCAAGGAACGGAACACTTATACAAATAAAACAAGTAATTCAAGGAACGGAATACTTATACAAATGAAACAAGTATTTCAAGGAACGGAATACTTATACGAATGAAACAAGTATTTCAAGGAACGGAATACTTATACAAATGAAACAAGTGATACAAGGAACGGAACACTATACAAGTAAAACAAGTAATTCAAGTAACGAACTTTTATACAAATAAAACAAGTAGTTCAAGGAACGGAATACTTATACAAATGAAACAAGTGATACAAGCAACGGAACTCTTATACAAGTAAAACAAGTAATACAAGCAACGGAACACTTATACAAGTAAAACAAGTAATTCAAGGAACGGAACACTTATACAAATGAAACAAGTTATACAAGCAACGGAACACTTATACAAATGAAACAAGTAATACAAGCAACGGAACACCTATACAAATAAAACAAGTAATTCAAGGAACGGAACACTTATACAAATAAAACAAGTAATTCAAGGAACGGAACACTTATACAAATAAAACAAGTAATTCAAGGAAAGCAACTCTTATACAAATAAAACAAGATTCAAGGAATGCAACACGTATTAAAATAAAGCAAGTAATTGAAGAAAGGGAACACTTAAGCAAATAAAACAAGTTATTCATGTAACGGAACACTTATACAATAAAACCAAGTAATTCAAGGAAAGCAACTCGTATACAAATAGAGCAATAATTTCAAGGTACGAAACACTTATTCAAATCAATCAAGTAATGAAAGAAAAAGCGGAACACTTATATAAATAAAATAAGTAATTCAAGGAACGCAAATTTCACGAGTTATTTTGCAACAAAGATACCAATTCATCAAGAGCGGTCTAGCCATAGATTCATAGTGAGTTGAGTGCACGTATTATTTTGCATTTTATTGAATTTATTTTGCTTTCTTTCCAATTAATGCAGATGCTCGGATTCGAGGCACTTTTTCAGTCCTGAAAGGAACAATCGAAGTCCAATGTGGTCAACTGTGGTACACGTCATGCCTTTACAAATATCTGGCGGTCAGTGAAAAAAACTACGTTTGCAAACAACATTATCAACACTTGTACAAATATGCAACGTGAGTTTATTGATTATTTTGTCCACGTCGTCCCTTCTATAAAACGTGTATATACTACCAACCATACAAACTTCAGCCATCACTGTATTGAATGTGTGTACATTACACTATATGTCGCACATTCATATAAAGTGTATGTACACACAAAATATGACGTGAAATATATTAAACTATATCTTATAAGCAAAATATTTTAATATTAACAGCGTTAACGTTGCGCAGTTATATATGCGGTATATCTAATAGTCTCCGAACCGCAAAGTCAACACGACATGATCACATGTAGCTTGTATCGTTACATTATCACGTCGATATAACGCTGAATGAGAGATAGGCTGTTTGTAGCGCTACCTTATGGATTAAAGAAGGCAGTCGGAGATTTGAAAAATAATCAACTATCATCTATTTTTTACTATTTGTTTTTATTTTTTAAGCTGTTTAAATGTGAAGAAAATCAATATGTTCTATTTCAAATATCAATATTTAAAAAAAATGAAAGTAGGATCCCCTGCAGGGTTTCCAATGTACATCATCAAGCAAACAGCTTATCTGAGAGTTGTTGTTTTTAGGGACAGCTACCATACAGATTGGGGCAGTGTGGAGAATGGTTCAACTAACCATGTGCGATATATACTTCACAACAAGATCTGCAACATCGTGACGAACTGTGTTTCGCTTTTAACTACTGAGTGTCCGGGTAAGAGTAAATATTTCACTCAGTCATTGACGTCTCTCTTTATTTCAGCAGTTCGTTAATTTGAAACTTTTCGTCTCAAAGTGTATTGATATAGGAAAAAAAGCATGACTAATAACAAATTCAATTTCTAACAGATACGTATCGATCATTCTTAAACAAGGAAATTAATATAAATTTGAACAAAACATAAACTACAGTATACACTTGATGAACACATCAGCAGATTAATTTTATATTTACTACCTTATACTACTTATCAAGGACTGTTAACTCTATATTTACTACATTATACTATCAATGACTGTTTAACACTATATTTACTACATTATTCTTATCATTGACTGATGAACTCTATATTCACTACATTATACTTATCAATGACTGATGAACTCTATATTTACTACATTATACCACTTATCAATGACTGATTAACTTTATATTTACTACATTATACTACTTATCAATGACTGATGAACTCTATATTTACTACATTATACTACTTATCAATGACTGATTAACT
>NW_018480046.1:593822-611027 GCF_002113885.1 Mizuhopecten yessoensis | reverse complement strand
AGAAAAACAACGGGTAAAAGTAATCGATATAAAAACAACGGGTAAAAGTAATCCATATAAAAACAACAGGTAAAAGTAATCGATATAAAAGCAACGAGGAAAAGTAATCGATATAAAATCATGGGTAAAAGAAATTCAATAAAAACAACGGGTAAAAGTAATCGATATAAAAACAACGGGTAAAAGTAATCCATATAAAAACAACGGGTAAAAGTAATCGATATAAAAAGAAAGGGTAAAAATAATCGATAGAAAAACAACGGGTAAAAGTAATCGATATAAAAACAACGGGTAAAAGTAATCCATATAAAAACAACAGGTAAAAGTAATCGATATAAAAGCAACGAGGAAAAGTAATCGATATAAAATCATGGGTAAAAGAAATTCAATAAAAACAACGGGTAAAAGTAATCGATATAAAAACAACGGGTAAAAGTAATCCATATAAAAACAACGGGTAAAAGTAATCGATATAAAAAGAAAGGGTAAAAATAATCGATAGAAAAACAACGGGTAAAAGTAATCGATATAAAAACAACGGGGAAAAGAAATTCAATAAAAGCAACGGGTAAAAGTAATTGATATAAAAACAACGGGTATAAGTAATCGATATAAAAAGAAATGGTAAAAATAATCGATAGCAAAACAACGGGTAAAAGAAATTCAATAAAAAGAACGGGTAAAAGAAATACAATAAAAACAACGGGGAAAAGTAAGCGATATAAAAACAACGGGGAAAAGTAAGCGATATAAAAGCAACGAGGAAACGTAATCGATATAAAAGCAACGAGGAAACGTAATCGATATAAAAGCAACGAGGAAAAGGAATCAATATAAAAACAACGGGTATAAGAAATTCAATAAAAACAACGGGTAAAAGTAATCGATATAAAAATAACGGGTAAAAATAATCCATATAAAAACAACAGGTAAAAGTAATCCCTATAAAAACAACAGGTAAAAGTAATCGATATAAAAGCAACGAGGAAAAGTAATCGATATAAAAACAACGGGTAAAAGAAATTCAATAAAAACAACGGGTAAAAGTAATTGATATAAAAACAACGGGTAAAAATAATCGATATAAAAACAACGGGTAAAAATAATCGATAGAAAAACAACGGGTAAAAGTAATCGATATAAAAACAACGGGTAAAAGTAATCCATATAAAAACAACAGGTAAAAGTAATCGATATAAAAGCAACGAGGAAAAGTAATCGATATAAAAACAACGGGTAAAAGAAATTCAATAAAAACAACGGGTAAAAGTAATCGATATAAAAACAACGGGTAAAAATAATCGATATAAAAACAACGGGTAAAAATAATCGATAGAAAAACAACGGGTAAAAGTAATCGATATAAAAACAACGGGTAAAAGTAATCCATATAAAAACAACAGGTAAAAGTAATCGATATAAAAGCAACGAGGAAAAGTAATCGATATAAAAACAACGGGTAAAAGAAATTCAATAAAAACAACGGGTAAAAGTAATCCATATAAAAACAACGGGTAAAAGTAATCGATAGAAAAACAACGGGTAAAAGTAAATTTGAAGAAGAGTACCAAGTCGATGTATGACAACATATGTAAATTATGTTTCAGGTTTGCAGGCATCTGTTCCAGAAATATCAGTAGATAACTCCACACAAGTAACTTTTCAGGAGAACACTGTCAGAACCATTGTATGCAAAGTGAGGGGTGGGATCTCTGCTCCTAGCGTACGAATTGTACCAAGACAATGGGCTAACATAGTGTCTGGACCAACGTCACGGACAACTAAAGAAGTTATAACAAATTCGGATTACCCAGAACAACTAGTGTTTTACTCAGAAGTCATGGTGAATCTCTCTCATGAAGACAATGGTGCCGTCTATACGTGCGAGGTTGTCCAGAACAACTTCGCCTCCCAGACACACCGCGTCACACTAAACGTGTTATGTAAGTCTACCAACTCTCACCAACTGTTATTATTATGTAATTGTGTATTTTTTGTTTCGCTTAAGTTATTTGATAAGGAAGATAATTAAGGGGGATATTTTGTACAGAAAAAACGAGCTTGTTACATTGTAGTTTAGTTGATAACATAAAGAATGTGTGAATGTATCATCTGTGTATCGGGTTTCAACATGACTACCCTTAATTGTGGTCAATTATTAAAATCAGATTTTAGTATTAAAGTTCGCTTTCATTTTGTGAGTTAATGTTATCGTAAATAAATTATTTGAAATACATTTTCGAAAACAAATTGTCTACTTTAGGTTTCGTTCTTATTTCAGACGCCCCTATAATTGAACTCCCTGTCAACATAACAGTAAATGAAGGTAATGGAGTCACTATTGAATGTAAAGTCAAATCCAATCCGTTGGCCATTATCGGTTGGTATGACACTGACGGGACAACGAAATCTAGCTCGGCTATCATGAATCTTCAGGATGTGAAACCCGACGACATGAAAAATTACAGCTGTACTGCTGAAAATAGATTTCAAGGCTCAATCTTCACAAAAAGTATGAAAACGGAACTTTACATCAATTGTAAGTGTCCTACATGGAATATACAGGCTGTATATCTCTTAATTGAATGAGCACTTTCATTTTAGTAATAAACGATGAATCAGTAAAGAAAACGTGTGTATAATGTATCACATCTACAGTCAATCACATTTAATGTGGTTGAGTTGTGAATGATTACTTTTAGCCAAAGTGCACAGTTCGTACGTTCCTTCATAATAATCGCCTTGCCCAAAAAATGTTTGATTGAATAATTGTAATGTAAAATTATTTAGTTTCTAATACCGTCGACACTTTTGTTTTTTTACTTTCGACTTACAAATGTTTACAATTTCCTTGAAGGATTCGGCCTTTCTTGTTGTTAGTGATTTGGGATTTACAGCGAACAATTACAC
Organism: Mizuhopecten yessoensis; assembly: GCF_002113885.1. NCBI lineage: Eukaryota > Metazoa > Mollusca > Bivalvia > Pectinida > Pectinidae > Mizuhopecten > Mizuhopecten yessoensis. Next base: position 608,117 of record NW_018480046.1, on the reverse strand, counting down.
TGTATCTGATATCAGTCATGTTTGCACTTTTCCTATCAAATGTTAAAGCAGTATATGATGCTCTGATTTTCGATTCAAGATAGAAACATTTTCATGAAAATCTAGTGAATGAAACAGAAAAGTCAGTACTGTTTCTTTATTTCAGAATATTTAACACAGATTTCAGGTAGTAATATGTTTTTTATGGTTGTCAAATATAATTCAGTACCTTGTTGTAAAAGTATGCAGTGATAAAATCTTTTTTTCGCACACAATGTTAGCTTTATAAAGGAAATTAGCCATATATTTGGGTAAATGCATGAAAGACTAATTAGAACTAAGTAAAAATAAACTAAAAAAAGGTGCTTTCTTAGACAAATAGATAAGTGTAAAGACTGGCTTCTTTATTTATTTTTTATTTTTTTTATATTTTTTTATTAACTGTTTTATATATTGATTGATTGATTGATTTATTGGTTGGTTGATTGATTTTTTAAAGATATAAAGCTCCCCGTCCAGGTGATTGAAAAAGAACACGAGGACTTCTGCATCAACTGTACAGTCGTATCCTATACAGAGCTGACACAGGTTACATGGAGCGATGGAGCAAATAACGTCATTTCAAACTCCGCCATCTTGTCCCTCAAGAACCTGTCACGTGGTGATGCGGGGAAATATACATGTAAATCGAAACATAAGATCGGAAATGCTGTACAAACAATGGACAAAACAACAATGCTGTACGTCACTTGTAAGTCAACTAACCCATTCTTTATTAGTATGTCTTAATAGAAGTGGCAATGTCTTCCTCTCTATCCGATATGTTCTTCCCGTTTCTATAAAAGTCGCCGTTTTATTGTGTTACATTACCGCGTAGCAGAGTGACTGGTTATCATGTTCAACAACAGCAAGTTAGACCTGCTATCTATGACCACATTTGAAACCGAATTTTCACTATTAACAATTCATTGCGTTTGCGTTGGTTTTAAAGGAACTATTTTAGAAATACTGAGAAAATATATACAAGCAAGATTTGCATGCGTAAAAACTGACGGTAATAATATTTCAATATCAAACATACTAGAACTACCACTTTTCATGTTTCAACCAAAAACCACTGCGGTTGCTTATTCCGTCTTTTCGTATTGCAGAGTTATCTGCTCATGTGATCATGTATTGATTGTTACGTCATCAATTTGGGTGACGTTTTGTACGTCGTTTTCTCAAAATTGCATGACGTTACTCTCACAAAGAAATGACGTAACAATCAATACCTGCTCCCAAGAGAAAATAACTCTGCAAACGCAAAGAAGGAATTCTCAATCAAGATATTCCGTCTTTTCGTATTGCTCTTGTGAGCAGGGATTGATTGTTACGTCATTGGGTTGCGTGAGAAAATTAAGTCGTTTTCTCAAAAATTGATTACGTTACTCTCACAAACAAGTGACGTAAAAATCAATACCTGCTCCCATGAGAAGATAACAATACGCAAAGACTGAATACTGTTTCTGGTACATTTACACAACTGTTTACTTGAAATGTGGTTGATTATCTTCTTTGAATGATATATCTACATATGCCCCTTATAGAAATATTGAACGACCTCTTATTGATATGGTAACCATTCTTATATTAAGCACTAAACGATTTTACTTTCACATAGACCCTCCAGTCGTCGAAACACCAACTAATTTCAGTGCAAATGAGAAGGACGACGTAACACTAAACTGCTTTGTAGAGTCCTACCCTATATCAACTGTCACGTGGTACAATGGGGGTGGCATGGTCGTATCAAACACGTCCATAGTGGAACTTAAGAACGTGGACTACACGCACATTGGGACTTACACGTGCAGGGCACAGAATGTCATACAAGGACTAACCTATACTGACAGCAGTGCTACCTCACTGTTCATCAACTGTAAGTTATTAACCTATACTGACAGCAGTGCTACCTCACTGTTCATCAACTTTAAGTTATTAACCTGTACTGACAGCAGTGCTACCTCACTGTTCATCAACTATAAGCTATTAACCTATACTGACAGCAGTGCTACCTCACTGTTCATCAACTGTAAGTTATTAACCTGTACTGACAGCAGTGCTACCTCATTGTTCATCAACTGTAAGGTATTAACCTATACTGACAGCAGTGCTACCTCACTGTTCATCAACTGTAAGCTATTAACCTGTACTGACAGCAGTGCTACCTCACTGTTCATCAACTCCAAGTTAGCATACATACTCTGAGGATTTACTGCTTTATACGTTAACTGAACGGGGATAGGACTAGTTTTAATATGTTAAGTGGTTTTGTTTATTAAGCTGATTAACTCAAATAATGATATTTCAGTTCAAGGGAAATGTTTGCTGTATAGGATGGTGCTAATAAACATGTTTTATCGTTGCTGAATTATTGTTTCATTGTGTGCATTTTAATTTACCTCATTCAATTTATTTTATTCCAAAATAGTAACCTAAAATTTATTTCACTGAAACATAAATAAGGTTTTATATTTGTAATTCTCTGGACAAAACAATGAAGCATTTGATTGCACCTGTATTAGCTCAATGTTTGTGTTGCTAAGTTTGGTAAGTAATCCTTCCTTGCTCAATTTATATTTCAGTCGGACCAATCGTTAATGTTTCACAGAATACGACTGGTGTTGAATTCGAAGACATTGTTATTGAATGTGAAGTGCTTTCATATCCCCTACCGACCGTCATCTGGAAAAACAAAAATAATGAGGAAATTTCTAATTCATTCAGCTTAAAGCTGGATAATGTCCGAATCACCGACGCTGGAAAGTACACATGTACTGCCGAGAATGTCATTCAGAACAAGTTGTATACGGCGAGTGCATCTACCACGCTATATCTCTCACGTAAGTTAGAGAACGTCCATAAATATTGGAAGCAGTTAAAGTAAAACAAAATAAGTTAAACACAATCGTGTATCAAACTCCGAATCGGCGAAACAGTGGAAATAGTAACCGTTATGTAAAACAGAAACCCAGGCTGCCAGGAGAAGGATACCTTGTGCTCGATCTAGATCTCATTGATATGCTAACTGTTTGCTGGATACCATTGGATAAGATTCAAAATTGCTTTGGCTAATAATTAATCTAATTCATAAAGATCTACAAGACAAATATCTTAACAAAACAAAGTTAAGGTCATTGGAATGTATTGATAAACGGAAACAGGAAGTACATCCCTAGTTGAATAACCAATGTAGGGAGACAGCATCACAATTTCCACAAATTATAATGTTTAATATTAAATTGATGAATATTGTATGTTTATTATTGACAGAACAGTGTGTTCTCTCAATATTAAAGTATTTCAAAGCAATCCAGGCATTAATTCAGTGTTTTTTTTTATCAATGAGTCACATGTGTCCATTTTTCTGTACTTCAGAAAACCGGCTACCTATTTCGCTACTGTGAAGTGTTTCAAGAATGATAACTCTTACCTGCAATTACTATGTGTATATGGTTTTATTATAAAATGTCAATTTTTATATCGTGTATAGAGAATTAATTTTACACAATTTCAGCATTTATTAAATTGATATACATTAATGCAATACTAATATATGTCAGTATCATTTTTATTGACATTATTTTGTAAAAATATTTTGTCTTTCATTTTTTTTCCAAAATTCACTCCTTTTTACATAAATTTTCATTCAAAATCCTTCAAATTCTGACAACCTATATTTTTTTTGTGGCAGAAAATTTTCTTTACTTTAAAGCAATATAACAACAAAATTTGAAGAAATTCTACTGAGAAATGGTGACACTATCATATTACCTTAAATGTGGGTTTACGTAGAGGTTTCCACATAAAATTTCTAGTTAAGAAGTCCTGTCTGAGGTGGTCGGCGAGAATTACAGACTGGGATAAACAAATTTGTCTGCAAATTTACCAAAGTTGCTTAAGTCTGTTAGATTATTTGTTGTTTGGCGGTGACAAGGAAATCACATTATATTATNGGGGGTAGGAGGACGGGGCAAAAGCTAATTTCTATTTTCTTATTGGATAAATTGGAACGTAAATTGTTTCAGTTTACCTCAAGAAATATACTGATAAAATACCACGATATATCGCATAATATACTCATTATGTGTTTATTTTAGTCATGGAATAATATGTCGAGTTAAACTAATTGAAAAGAGGTTATTTCATAATGAACGTAAGTCTAGATTTTTTTGATTTTTTTTTTGTAGATTACTATCTGAATCACTCTAATTTGTATTTTGAAATAAAAAAATCGTAATGCATTTACATGCATCAAAAGAAAATACGTTGTGCGTTTATACACTATATAACATTGATTTTAAAAGCGTTTTAATTCATGTATTTCAGGACATCCGATGTGTTATGTACCAAATATTTCCCGTGAGTATTTTACCTCAATTACTTTATAAACCCGAGTGTAATTACTTAAAATAAAGAAAAATGACGTGTACGATTTTTAATGTGATTATATATTTACGTATCGTCTTTAAACATGTTTCATGGAAAGCATATTATTAAAACGTTCGAAAGCGTTCGCGTCCGATTGGATGAATAGAGAAAATGTTTCCATCGCCTTTGGTGTATGGAAAATGACTGCGTCCCATTGGGGAACAGAAAATATTTGCTTTCCTTTAGTTTTATATAAAAAAACAAAACTTTTCATCCCTTTGGGAAATAGAAAAAGGTGTAAAAGTATGAAATATTTATCAAACTGTGCTTATATTATAACGTAAAAACATAATTCGAAAATGTCCATGCCCAGAACATGACGAGATTGTGTAAGTGAGCAGTTTCTGTGCGAGTTAAGGACCTTTTTCATTATTCGATAATTTTAAATATAGACGACGTATTATTACGTATTTTCTTATTTGTATTTTATGTTCCAACAGGGATAAAACAACATTGTCGTTGTAACAGGCGTTGTACTTTTCTGAAGAACGTACGAAACATCACGACGCAGGAGCTCGTAGAGGCCATGGAACAGACAAAGAGAGAGTTAACAGTGGATGCATCGACACTCACCAAATTCATTATACAGAAAATATCTATGAAAGACAGTCGGTCTTCGTCCATTGGTCTTGGTGGCATAGGTATTGTTGTTATACTGTTGGCATTAGGATTTCTAAGTTCGGGAGATATCATTGGCCTCGTGAAACATTTCGATAATCGTATGAAACGAAACGCAAAGAAGGATGGAAAACGCCAGAAAAGAAAATTGTCCGGATCAAATAAAAAGAAATTGAAAAAAGGAAAAAAGGTAAATGGGCTAAAGAAGAAAATGCAGGATTCAGAAAAGGAAAAGACACATTTTAAGTTCGGCAGCAGAAGTAGTTTGGGTTGTTCACTGCAGAGTAAAGAGACGACGACATAGAACAACCCAGGGTCCTACAGAAGTCGCGTGGAGGGATACAGCGAACAGTTATATCACCAAATACACAGATGGTGTAACTGGGGACCACCCGTGTGGTCGGCACACTTTTAAACTTTTGTTATTTGCTTCGGCTCGTATATAAGTTTTCGTTCTTTTTTGCCGATTTCAATATTACAATGCTGATTAGTCACTTGTAACAAGAAAAATATTAAAAGTCGTTATAACGCGTAAAAGTACGTTATTACGCGAAAAGCACACGTAATAACAACATAAATACGTCATTAAGCGATATTAAATGTTTTGATAACGCTACAAATATCGCAATAACGTGAAATAAACTTTCATTCTCACTTTACCTGCCAAGAATGTAGTTTCATACTTGGTAGCAATAGATATAAGTATAAAGGTCTTTAATGATATGTAGCCTGGACAAATGTTTTGCCCTCAGTCGTGAGTCAATTAATCCGAGGTAATATCATCACTAACTTGAGTATCACCGTCAGTTGTGAGTCAATTACTCCGAGGTAATATCATCACTAAATTGAGTATCACCGTCAGTTATAAATTAATAACTCCAAGGAAACCTCATCACTAACTTTAGCCATCCCCGCCGGTTATGAGTCAACAACTCCGAGGAAACCTCATCACTAACTTGAGTCATCCCCGCCAGTTATGAGTCAATTTCTCCGGGGTAGCCTCATCACTAACTTGAGTATCACCATAACTTGTTAGTCAATTACTCCGAGAAAACCACATCACTAACTTCAATATCACCATAACTTCTTAGTCAATTTCTCCGAGGAAACCTCATCACTAGCTTGAGTATCACCATAACTTGTAAGTCCATTTCTCCGAGGCAACTTCATCACCAATCTATGTAGCCACGCCAGTTGTGACTCGGCAACTCAGTGTTAACTAACCATTACAAGAGTGTCACTTATTTGTTGAATTGAGTGCGTTTTGTTGCAATGAATGGATTACTTAGTCGCACAGCGACATATTCCAGATATCTACACTAACGGACAATAGGTCAATAGGATCAAATTCTATTTTATTATTTGGTTGAGAATCGTTTATTTGATAATTTTATATCATATACTCAAACACGAGTTGTTGGCCGTTAGGTGTTCAGGGCCATTAACCAGATGTCTATACTGCGATAAACGAATCAGATTCTTCAATTTAATACATCTGTAGCGTGGGAAATAGTATTATGTCAGTTTGATGGAAGTAATTTGTTGTATTTCATACATTAGGTACAAACCAATAAACAATATAAGGCCTCCACGATGACGTCATACCTGATGGTTATTTGTTTTTTTACTTTGATTCTGTGCTCAAGCCTTTTTGTGTGTTCCTGTGATTGATAAATAAAAAAGTTGATGATCTGGAAGAATGTTCGAGAGACCAAAATAAAGTTATGCACGTAAGATATTGAGTGATAGACAGATGGCCTTTAAACAATGAAAAGGCTCTTAAGGGGTAATATGGATAGGGTTTGCTTTGTAGATACTTATTTTACTACTGGGTGGATGAGAGGGTGGTTGGGTGAGTGAACGAGTGAGCGAGTTAAAAACAATGTTGGAATGCTTCACGGAATGATAAGGATGAAGGCAGCATCACTTCTAAAGTATTCAATATTTATCAAATAGTTAGATAAAACAAACAAACAATGTAGACCGCTAAAGAATAGGTTTTAATGGCATATATGGTCATTGCTACAGGCTACCTTCACGAGTTCTGGGAACAGTAGCCAATGGTATGGGTAAAATAATAAACCACAAATTCGACAACTCAAACTGTTAATGAAGTTCAGATTTGACAGTCTTTTATGACTCATCAGAAAATTCCAAAACTTCGTGGTAGCATTCCATGTGTTCATAAAAGATATGCCGGCAGTTGTGTTGCTGAAGCCATGACGAGAAATAGGTTGAAAACTAAATCCCTGGAAGTAGAAGAAAACCAACAGCAGTACCTCTTCCAAGCTCAACTACTAATAACAGACAATTTGGGAGGCTAAGTACAGTGGGAGGGAGGGCGGGTAAATACAATGTATACTCCCTAAAAATTACTATCGGTCTCCAATCAGCTCGATTCTGTATAACAGGAAAGCTCACGGGGCATAACTCTAGTTAAAAACTAACAATATATACCAAGAGAGGTAACTCCAACATTTGATAACTCAATATAACCATAATTCGATTGAATTGTTTTGATATAAGCATAGAAAGTATTTTATCACATCAGATCAAAAGAAATTGTTTAAGATAATATGCTTTTACATTATTGTCATAATTGATTTTCCTGCAAATAAATATTTTTTGATAAATATTGATTTGATATTTTTGTATTTTTCATTCTAGTCATTTTTAATGTGATTTTAATATTGTTATTAAAAAGTTTGCAAATTGTCTTTTTGACATTAAGCTCAAGTAGTGCATCATATCATACGTTTAGTACACAATTACTTGCATTCAAATTTTTTTATCCAATACTTCGTAAAAGCTATTTTGCGCTGTATATGTAAAGAATACATCCCTGTTTCAAAATATACCATACAACTATTGACTGTTTTCTTGACATTCAATAAATCATCAAGAAAAAGAAAATGATTTTTTTTTCAATATGAGGTGATAAAGAATTAACCCGCACTTTACAACCATGGTTCAGTATGCATGTAACATTTGTATCAAATAATGACATTTTAGTTTCAGTGTTAAGGATCAAATCTTTCATTCTTCTTTTCAAAAGGTAAAAACTTTCCCTTCCTTGAGATGACAATGTATTTTGTGCTAAGGTACATCTTCTCTTACAGTATAAACTTATCTTGGATAACAAAATTATCTTCTATCTCAATTGACTTGCTGATAAACGTCCAACTAAAGATCGTTATCATCTCACGAAAATTAAACATTGGCATACATTAACAAAAAAAGACTAACCAACTGTAATTCATGACCCTGACAATTGGAGTTTATAAACTTACTCCCCATATTATGAACAAATAATGAAAACAGGCATAACTGTTCCCCTTGTAATAATCCGACATATCGAACATAGCATATAATTTACGCTATAATTTTACGAAAAAATGATATTATCATAAATGGATCTTATTACCTCTAATACAATTTGTCCAAAGTTTATACCAAGGATTACCTTGTGTGACACTATCAAAAGACTTGCTATAGTCTATAAAAACGCAATATAGCTGTTTTACCTTCTACTGTACTAATAATTAAACTATTTAATGAAAAAATTGCATCCCTGGTACCAAGCCCATGTTTAAAACCAAATTTGACACCAGTTACAAGATCCTCCCTTGTACTCTATTTCAACAATCTTTTATTTAACAAGGAAGTAAATAGTTTAGCTAGATGACTAATTAATGTAAATCAGAATATTCATTAAAACAACCAACTTGAAAGGATTTGACATTTGACATTGACAACTTATCGTGTAGTGCATACTATCTCACACGTGTACCATTTGAATTACAGACGTTAGTTTACCACCAAGATCACCTGTAGTACGCGCGTACGACTGTTGAGAATCTGAATTCCAGGTGACTGAAGATAGACGCTGTTATAGTTAAAAAAGGGATGACTGGTTTTCTCTCGCTGACTGTTTTTGTATTCATTACGCTAGATTTTATTGCTAGTGACAATATAATAAAACCTGTGATAATATTCTGTATTTTCCCCAACATATTGCATGGATACCATGGTCCAGTTGTTAATAGGATCATATTTGTGAACAAAAAAGGTCTAAAAATAACAAAATCTATGAATGTTTTTAAGACATTTTAGCATGAAGTATACTCACTGTTTAATAAATTCAAGACCCTGTCTATCGCTATAAACAAATAAATACCTCTACGAAGAATCGAACTATAATAATCACGAAGATCAAAGGATTTCTCCACTTCTGTTGTGATTACACTGCCCTTTTCATTGACAGCTGCAGATACAAATATATCTTATGTAAGAGAGGTGACGAAATCATTGCCGCATCCATATTATTTCGAATATCTCCCCTTTGTGAACGCTTTTAATGATGACGTGCTATATATGTGGTGGCGTCATGATAAAAATCAATTACCGATGAACGCATATACGTGCAGTAGAGATAGAACCTGTGTCTTCTATATATATATTTTTATTAGTTATGTGTATTGATATATCTCGGTGCGCATCAGAAATATCTGATAAAAAGTAAGGAATTGTTCAACCGATATACCAAGATGAAAGTATATGTCACGCTATTAATTTAAGCAGTCTGAATATTAAATATGTTTTACAAAATTACTTCCTATTCAAATTGTTGCGTGACTTGTAGTACTAAAAGTGACATCCATTTACATTTCGACCATTGTTATCTATCTGACGGTCTATGTAATTATCGATCTGGAAACAAACAGCGAAGAATTGTCTGGAAAATGCAGAGTGGTTCTGTTTCTCGTTTTTACTAGCTAACAACCCGGGGATGCATCATAGCGTCGGAATTCTCGCAGCGGTAAGTGTATTTTATGTAATCGGTACGAAATATCATATAGGTTATAATTTCGTTTTATGGTGAGAATTTTTAATGAAAGTAATCAGGTTTGTTAAACACTTTACTGGTGTCAAACTAGAAAAAAAAAATCTAACTGGACATTAGCAATAAACTTACCTAAACTTTATAATGGATTGATTGATGGAGTGAAGGATTAGAAAGCATTGAAAGCAGTATATGATACCTTTGAGTATATTTCCTTTTATCTATTTTACTTACAAATGTTCATCTCAATGTCTGTCAAATGATATTTACATGTATCCTTTATTTCCTCTGTGGGACTGTTTAATGTCGCTTTACGACGCTCTCGCGACCTTTAAACACGGCTATAATAAAATCTTGGGATGACATCAACATAGCAGAACTGTAATACTACATCGACATCGATATAAGGGCTACTTTACAATCACAAGTAAGGATAACATCAATAAAGCGGTACTATCATACAGTATCAGGATGACATCAGTATAGTGTTACTATAATATAGTATAGGGATGACATCAGTATAGTGTTACTATAATACAATATTAGGTTGACATCAGTATAGTGTTACTATAATACAGTATTAGAATGACATCAGTATAGAGTTACTGTAATACAGTATTAGAATGACATCAGTATAGAGTTTCTATATTGCATTATTAGGATGACATCAGTAAAGTGTAACTATAATACAATATGAGGATGACATCAGTATAGCGTTACTATGATACAGTATCAGGATGACATCAGTATAGCGTTACTATTATACAGTATCAGGATGACATCAGAATAGCGTTATTATGATACAATATTAGGATGACATCAGTATAGCGTTACTATAATACAGTATCAGGATGACATCAGTATACCGTTACTATTATACAGTATCAGGATGACATCAGTATAGCGTTACTATAATACCGTATCAGGATGACATCAGTATAGCGTTACTATGATACAGTATCAGGATGACATCAGTATAGAGTTACTATGATACAGTATCAGGATGACATCAATATAGCGTTACTATAATACAGTATCAAGATGACATCAGTATAGCGTTACTATGATACAGTATCAGGATGACATCAGTATAGCGTTACTATGATACAGAATCAGGATGACATCAGTATAGAGCTACTATAATACAAATTAGGATGACATCAGTATAGCATTACTATAATACAGTATTAGGTTGACATCAGTATAGAGTTACTATGATACAGTATCAGGGTGACATCAGTATAGAGTTACTATAATATAGTATTAGAATGACATCAGGATAGAGTTACTATAATACAGTATTAGAATGACATCAGTATAGAGTGACTGTAATACAATATTAGTATGATATCAGTATAGTGTTACTATGATACAGTATCATAGTAACACTGACATCAGTATAGCGTAACTATAATACAATATTAGGATGACATCAGTATAGCATTACTATAATACAATATTAGGTTGACATCAGTATAGAGTTACTATAATACAGTATTAGAATGACATCAGTATAGAGTTACTATAATACAATATTAGGATGACATCAGTATAGCGTTACTATAATACAATATTAGGTTGACATCAGTATAGAGTTACTATAATACAGTATTAGAATGACATCAGTATAGAGTTACTATAATACAGTATTAGAATGACATCAGTATAGATCTACTGTAATACAATATAAGTATGATATCAGTATAGTGTTTCTATAATACAATATTAGGATGACATCAGTAAAGTGTAACTATAATACAGTATTAGAATGACATCAGTATAGAGTTACTGTAATACAATATTAGTATGATATCAGTATAGTGTTTCTATAATACAATATTAGGATGACATCAGTAAAGTGTAACTATAATACAATATTAGGATGACATCAGTATAGCGTTACTATAATACAATATTAGGGTGACATCAGTATAGCGTTACTATAATACAATATTAGGATGACATCAGTATAGCGTAACTATAATACAATATTAGAATGACATCAGTATAGCGTTACTATAATACAATATTAGGATGACATCAGTATAGCGTAACTATAATACAATATAAGGATGACATCAGTATAGAGCTACTATAATACAATATTAGGATGACATCAGTATAGCGTTACTGTAATACAATATTAGGATGACATCAGTATAGAGCTACTATAATACAATATTAGGATGACATCAGTATAGCGTAACTATAATACAATATTAGGATGACATCAGTATAGAGCTACTATAATACAATATTAGGATGACATCAGTATAGCGTTACTATAATACAATATTAGGATGACATCAGTATAGAGCTACTATAATACAATATTAGGATGACATCAGTATAGCGTTACTATAATACAATATTAGGATGACATCAGTATAGCGTTACTATAATACAATATTAGGATGACATCAGTATAGCGTTACTATAATACAATATTAGGATGACATCAGTATAGCGTTACTATAATACAATATTAGGATGACATCAGTATAGCGTTACTATAATACAATATTAGGATGACATCAGTATAGCGTTACTATAATACAATATTAGGATGACATCAGTATAGCGTTACTATAATACAATATTAGGATGACATCAGTATAGCGTTACTATAATACAATATTAGGATGACATCAGTATAGCGTTACTATAATACAATATTAGGATGACATCAGTATAGCGTTACTATAATACAATATTAGGATGACATCAGTATAGCGTTACTATAATACAATATTAGGATGACATCAGTATAGCGTTACTATAATACAATATTAGGATGACATCAGTATAGCGTTACTATAATACAATATTAGGATGACATCAGTATAGCGTTACTATAATACAATATTAGGATGACATCAGTATAGAGTTACTATAATACAATATTAGGTTGACATCAGTATAGCGTTACTATAATACAATATTAGGATGACATCAGTATAGCGTTACTATAATACAATATTAGGATGACATCAGTATAGCGTTACTATAATACAATATTAGGATGACATCAGTATAGCGTTACTATAATACAATATTAGGATGACATCAGTATAGCGTTACTATAATACAATATTAGGATGACATCAGTATAGCGTTACTATAATACAATATTAGGATGACATCAGTATAGCGTTACTATAATACAATATTAGGATGACATCAGTATAGCGTTACTATAATACAATATTAGGATGACATCAGTATAGCGTTACTATAATACAATATCAGGATGACATCAGTATAGCGTTACTATAATACAATATCAGGATGACAACAGTATAGCGTTACTATAATATAGTATAAGGATGACATCAGTATAGAGCTACTATAATACAAATTAGGATGACATCAGTATAGCGTTACTATAATACAATATTAGGTTGACATCAGTATAGCGTTACTATAATACAATATTAGGATGACATCAGTATAGAGTTACTATAATGCAGTATTAGAATGACATCAGTATAGATCTACTGTAATACAATATTAGTATGATAACATCAGTATTGCGTTACTATAATACAATATTAGGTTGACATCAGTATAGTGTTACTATAATACAGTATTAGAATGACATCAGTATAGAGTTACTGTAATACAATATTAGTATGATATCAGTATAGTGTTTCTATAATACACTATTAGGATGACATCAGTAAAGTGTAACTATAATACAATATTAGGATGACATCAGTATAGCGTTACTATGATACAATATTAGGATGACAACAGTATAGTGTTACTATAATACAATATTAGGATGACATCAGTAAAGTGTAACTATAATACAATATTAGGATGACATCAGTATAGAGCTACTATAATACAATATTAGGATGACAACAGTATAGTGTTACTATAATACAATATTAGGATGACGACCGTATAGCGTTACTATAATACAATATCAGGATGACGACCGTATAGCGTTAATGTAATATAGTATAAGGATGACATCAGTATAGAGTTACTATAATACAATATAAGGATGACATCAGAATAGCGTTACTATAATACAATATTAGGATGACATCAGTATAGCGTTACTATTTAAGGAATGATTTTTTGTTAGCGATTCATTCAATATGTCCAAAAACCCATTGTTGTTATGACCTCATAAATGTTGAAAAAATAAAAATCATTCCTTATATTTACATTGACGAATCCTTTCAGTGGATCGATATAACAACGAATAAAACAAATAAACAGGGTTTGTTCCTGCTTATACACGGGTGCAACGCAGTGGCGAGAACAGTGTTTTTTCGCGGGGAAATGTGACACTATCGTGAGAGATCTTAGCAACCGTCAACAACAATAACACAACAAAATGTAGTTCCATATTCAATGTTTATTTGTAG